>NC_057804.1:157238532-157417016 GCF_018294505.1 Triticum aestivum | reverse complement strand
GGCTACGAGCCTATACGCACTAACCATCTACGTGGGAGTAGTTATGGGTATCCCGACGTCGTGGTATCAGCCGAAGCACTTCAGACGTCAGCGACGGAGCAGCGCGCGCCGGATTGGAACGTAAGCCTGCTCTTGTATTAAGGGGGCTAGTTCTGCTTCCGGCCGCCCTCGCAACGTGCAGGTGTGCTATGGGCGATGGGCCCAGACCCCTGTGCGCTTAGGTTTAGACCGGCGTGCTGGCCTCTCTGTTTTGCCTAGGTGGGGCTGCGACGTGTTGATCTTCCGAGGCCGGGCATGACCCAGGAAAGTGTGTCCGGCCAAATGGGATCGAGCGTGTTGGGCTATGTGGTGCACCCCTGCAGGGAAGTTAATCTATTCGAATAGCCGTGATCTTCGGTAACAGGACGACTTGGAGTTGTACCTTGACCTTATGACAATTAGAACCGGATACTTAATAAAACACACCCTTCCAAGTGCCAGATACAACCGGTGGTCGCTCTACCTCAGGGATATGAGGAGGGGATCGCCGGGTAGGATTATGCTATGAGATGTTACTTGGAGATGCTACTTGGAGGACGTCAATCTACTCTCTTCTACATGCTGCAAGACGGAGGCTGCCAGAAGCGTAGTCTTCGACAGGATTAGCTATCCCCCTCTTATTCTGGCATTCTGCAGTTCAGTCCACTGATATGGCCTCCTTACACATATACCCATGCATATGTAGTGTAGCTCCTTGCTTGCGAGTACTTTGGATGAGTACTCACGGTTGCTTTCTCCCTCTTTTCCCCTTTCCCTTCTACCTGGTTGACGCAACCAGATGCTGGAGCCCTGGAGACAGACGCCACCATCGACGACGACCCCTACTACACCGGAGGTGCCTACTACTACGTGCTGCCCGCTGACGACGACCTGGAGTAGTTTAGGAGGATCCCAGGCAGGAGGCCTGCGCCTCTTTCGATCTGTATCCCAGTTTGTGCTAGCCTTATTAAGGCAAACTTGTTTAACTTATGTCTGTACTCAGATATTGTTGCTTCCGCTGACTCGTCTATGATCGAGCACTTGTATTCGAGCCCTCGAGGCCCCTGGCTTGTATTATGATGCTTGTATGACTTATTTTATTTGTAGAGTTGTGTTGTGATATCTTCCCGTGAGTCCCTGATCTTGATCGTACACATTTGCGTGCATGATTAGTGTACGATTAAATCGGGGGCGTCACAATGGATGGAACCCGAATAGGCGATAAACCTGGACTAGAGACTCGAGTGTTTAGGTAGGCCGTGGCCGACACCCACGTTGGGCTTCCGCTTGAAGGTTGCCGAGTACATGTCATGTAAACGGCGGTAAGTGGTGAGAGCGTGTGTGAAGAAGTACACCCCTGCAGGGTTAACATCATCTATTCGAATAGCCGTGTCCGCGGATAAGGACTTCTGGGTTGCTTATATCAGTTCATAGACAAGTGAAAGTGGATACTCTGAAATACGCAAGATAAGCGTGAGTGCTATGGATGGCGTTCTCGTAGGGAGACGGGATCTGTTCCATAGTGGTGTATTGGTTGGTGAATATGTGGACTCGTGTGCGCCACCTCAAAAGAGTTATTTGTAGTCGTAGTTCAGGTTAGCCACCGAGTCAAAGCTGGCTTGCTGCAGTTAAACCCCACCATCCCTTTGTTGATAATGATGCATATGTAGATAGTTCTGATGTAAGTCTTGCTGGGTACATTTGTACTCACGTTTGCCTATTTTATGTTTTTGCAGAGAGACTTCAGTCTCACTAGTAATTCCGCGTGGTCTTCGACGTTTAGCTTGTTACCTCAGCTACGATCTTGTGCCCTCGGCAGGATCTGGTAGATAGTCAGGCTTCTCAGCCTTTTTCATTTATAGATGTCTGTACTCAGACATGATAGCTTCCGCTTGTGCTTTGATTTGTATGCTCTGAATGTTGGGTCGTGAGACCCCTGTTTGTAATATCTCGCTCCTCGGAGCCTATTGAATAAATACTTGAGTCGTAGAGTCATGTTGTGATGCCATGTTGTATTTGCACATATCGAGCATATTGTGTGTATGTTATTGAAATGCTTGGTATGTGTGGGATCTGACCATCTAGTTGTTTATCTTTAGTAGCCTCTCTTACGGGGAAATGTCTCCTAGTGTTTCCACCGAGCCATGGTAGCTTGCTACTGCTCCGGAACACTTAGGCTGGCCGGCATGTGTCCTTCTTCGTTCCTGTGTCTGTCCCTTCGGGGAAATGTCACGCGATGAATACCGGAGTCCTGTTTGCCTGCTACAGCCCGGTTCACCGGAGTCCTGCTAGCCCAGTGCTACAGCCTGGATTCACTCGCTGATGACCGACACGTTCGATGCTGGGTCATGGATGCCTGTCCCTGTAAGTCTGTGCCACTTTGGGTTTACGACTAGCCATGTCAGCCCGGGCTCCTTATCATATGGATGCTAGCGACACTGTCATATACGTGTGCCAAAAGGCGCAAACGGTCCCGGGTAAAGGTAAGGCGACACCCGTGGGAATACCGTGCGTGAGGCCGCAAAGTGATATGAGGTGTTACATGCTAGATCGATGTGGCATTGAGTCGGGGTCCTGACAGCGTTGGTATCAGAGCTTGACTGCCTGTAGGATTACCAAGCCAAACTGGTCGAAGTTGAGTCTAGAAATTCTTAGTTATATAAGGGAATTGATTGTGGGATGGAACGTAAGGCTCTTTTTACTCCTTATACCTCATGGCCTTCTGATCTGAGTCATCATCTTCTCTTCTACGGGGATTAAGAACTAGGCTATCTCTTCTTTCTATCAGGATCACGTGTTACTAATCCGTAGACTTATAGATTGTTGGACTTAAGCCTCGTTTCAGTTCCTAGTACTTCTGTATGTTAACTGTTGATCTCGAGACCTTGATATTGTGCTTCTGAGTGGTTATGCCACCATTTTTGTGAATGTCTCAAGTCTTTTCTGAGCATTTACAGCCGTTATGCTGTCCGAGTCATCCCAGGTTTCTAAATAGTCTGATGCATTTGCAAAATCCTTTCCCTCTGGTTTCGATGTTCCTTTATGCTAGCTCAATCACACTAATTGTTGGGTTGAGGTATTCTATTGCCTTGACATTATGTTGGAGTTACTATTATGGCCTAGGTGTTTAGGGAGTCACCTAGTAATCTAGCAATGTTTTGGGATCCCAGTGTGATGATTCTGGCTTTATTCTTGAAAGCATCCCGTGATGCCACTTAGTAGAAGGTATTCTATTTCTGGGTTTTGAACCCGAGATCCACCCTACTTACTTCATGTTGATAGTAATTGCTAGCTCCCTTAGGTTATTAGTAACTTTTGTGATAGTCCTTGAGGTCCGTGGTATTTCCTTCTTCCAAATACTATGAACCGCTTATGGCAGATGTTTATTGGATCAAAAAAATCACAATTAGAGTACTCTTGAGGAGTTCTCCATTCATAAATCGTGACTCTGCCAGTTCTACCTCTCTGCATGGGTTATCCGGAAGAAATATGTTGAACTTCGTTCGACATACTAATCTATGCATCCACAACTCAGAAAATTATATGTTCCTTTGAGTTGTTCTCTTTAGTTGGATTCTGACCCTCGTCTATCAATTGATAGTCAAGAGTATGCATGCGTTCGTTTATCGACGCCTATTACTCTTGTGGTCCGTCAAGCCATTCTATCGCAGAATGACTAGGAGAAACAAACTCCAGTACCTCTTCCATATCCAGGATTGGGTCAAAGAAGTTGTGCTTTGCAGATCAAATTGCTAATCCAGCTTTTGTTCTGTTCTACCTTGGAGTATTACCATCTTTATACCGGGATTGTTATAGGAATTGCACACCATCCTATGAACTCTTGGTACAGTGATACTTCTTGCCATCATTAGTCATTCCTCGGTCTTCGTGTTGATGCAACCGGAATACCGACAAATGAATTGTGATGTGTGAAATCAATACGCCTAGCAACCTCGTTGCTGGGTAGTTAAAGGACAATAATTTCATTCTTAGTGTGTTGGTTATTGAATCATCATTCTAAGATTGATCGTGCTACCTAGTCCATTCTCCTGGTTCACTCCTCGATCGATGAGTTAGGACCATTTCAAATCTTTGCTCTATTGATCATATCGTCTTGCCCTGAAAAGCGAGATTGTTCTCGAGCTTAGTAACATACCGGTGGTTCGTGATTTTCTGAATATCTTCTCAGAAGTATTACCAGGTTGTCACCTGACCGCTATGTTGAGTTCGTGATCAAGTTGGTTTATTCCTGTAAACCACCCCTTCTCCAAGAATCCGTGTTGGATACCCTGAGCTAGTTGGATAAGCTAAACAACAACTTGGAGAGTTGGAAGATAAAATCTTGTCCGACTTAGTTCATGTTAAGGGATATCTTTTTGTGTGTGTGTGTGTTTAAGAAAGATGATATCTTCATCGATTGATCCCTGTGATCGATTGTTGGATCTATTATCTTACCCGAACCCTTGATTGAGTATGGGCTATCGTCAAATGAAATCAGAACCAACGATATTCGTAATGTTGTCTTACTCGTGGTTGATCCCTCGAGCATACACCATTACATCTTTGGTCTGACCAATGCTATCACTTGTTCACTTAACTATGGAATTCCTTTTAAAAGGAAACCCAGATGAATTGTTGTTGAGCCCATTGCCAACATCCTTATCTCCTCCATGATTTTGTTGAACATTAAGCTAGTATTGGAAACTTTTGAAAGCATTTGTTCATGCTAGCTCATGAAGCATATGTTTGGATGAAGGAAGTGACTTCCTCTAGTTCATGTGCATTTGATGCAAGTTGCCGCCGTGGACTCGAGAAAGTCAATGTTGCTTCCTCTGGAATCATCGCAAGTCAGTCATGCACACGTGCGAAGTATTCTGTGGTCTGGAGACTTGCAACCTTCATTCCATTTGTGTATCCTAGCACACCAAGCCACTGATTGATTTGTTCAAGGAGATGGAGTTCCTTCATAAGAGCTAATCCGGACTTATGTAAGGACTTCGATATCCTCGTTGATGGTTCCCCCTCCTGAACTCGGTAGTGTTTTATTATAAGACTACTTTGTGGTCATGCTTGTCTTGGACAACGTGTTCACATGTTTGTAGCAGAACCAGCTCATGTTTGGAGCTTGCTATCGTAGTTCATCTCCCGAGAATCCCGCAACGTCATCTCGTCAATTTGTGTTGCAAACTTCCGTTTTTCTTCCTAGACTCGATGAGTCTGGAATATCCTGACACCAACCAGATCTGAATCTCAGGCAGATATGATGGTTGGAACATTTCCCAAGAACTATAATATTGGTCTCTCGATAATCGGTAAGGTGGATGTCGTGGCCAACACACCCATCCGGTAGACCTATTATTGTAGTATCTTGATTGAGGAAGTTGGCCACCTCCCCATAGGGATTTCGTAGGATTTACTCCCTAGTTGCCCTATGGAATTTTGAGATTCTGAAGCCGACCTTTTACTTGATGTTCTAGATATAAACCATATCTATGGGTGGACTACGCTAGCACATCAAGGAGAACATTAGAAGCGGAGTGCTAAATGTCTCTCGGTCGATCATCCATATTTTGTTCCTTGGCTTCGCTAAGGTGAAATCTGAGAAGGTGTTATCTTCCTTTGCATCTGCATCATCCATCATCATTCATCATGGTAGCAAGTTGTGTTGCCAGGATCCTTGACACGGATATTGGTAAAATCCTGATGAATATGGAAATTCTCAAGTTCTTGAGAGCACGCACAAGCGCTAGGTGTTATCATCGACACTAACTGGAGTGCTCTCAGTTTCCTCGGCAATGCTATAACCATTCCAATAGTGGAATAACTCTCTATTGTTGAGCCTCTCCCCAGTTACTAGAATCATTCCCAGCATTTGCATTTTGTTCCCAGCTTGCACCGCCAATGTGCCATTCTACCATGGGTCCCTTCCATTTCCGGTGATAAGCAAAAATCATCCATTGCGTTGTCTTCAACAAGGTAATCCACATCATCCAAGTCCGAGTATGCCATTCTACCGACCCCCTCCAAACGATCGTTGTGAACTGCCTTAGGCTGGTATGAAGAGTTTCAATGATCTCTGAATCAAAAGTAATTCTTTTTGCCACTTAAGGTAATAATCTACGAATCACCTCCTCCAGGATGTTTCGTCGTGGTATCATGGCAAATCAACTCCTCGCAACATTGGCAACCGCTCACCACCTTCTTAAGCGTGAAAATTGTTGTCTACCTAGTGAACCCTCATCATTTGTTCCACTCCATCCCTCTAGATGTGTGCTTCGTCTCTCAGCTCGAGAGGTGTTGCTATGTCTCATTCTGTGAGTGAGTCCTGAGTTGTTCGATCTTCGAGGAGATCGACCCTTCTAGAGTCTCTTTATCTCCAGGTCATGTTGGCAGGATTTCTCAGAGCAAGACATCAGGACAATGATGGTGAATGAATCAACGTTCAACTGAAATGCACCCTGGATCGTGAAGATTATACTAGTTTGCGTTCCCCCTTCACCTTACCCTACGCTTGAATCTCGGGACGAGATTTATGTTTAGTGGGGGTGAATTGTCACATCCCTAGCTTCTGGTAATGCTCTAGGCTAGCTTCATGTGTGCATCATGTCTATATTTTCGAAACTTGAATTGAGGAATTTTGGAAGCCTCAAAAACTTAAATAACAGAGGGGCAAAAACCCTAGAAATCTCATTCATTGCTCCAAAATGCTCTTCTTAAATGTTTGATAATTTTTGGTAAGGGTTCTGGTCCCAACCAAAATATTGAACATTTTTAAGGAATTATTTTTGGGACTTTGGATTTAATTCATTAGCTATTTGAATTTGAATTATATTCATATAATTAGAATATAATTTCAAATACCCCTGAAATATTTTATAAGCTTTTGGAAAAGTCCATCTAGCTATATAAAATATTCAGAGGAGTTTTTGGGATTGTTTGAATTATTTTATATTCAAAACAGTGGCAAAATAAATTAAATAAAACAAAACAGAAATAAAAGAGAGAGAGAAGGAAGTTACCTGGCCTCACCCGTGCAGCCCACCAGAGCCGGCCCAGCTCCTCCAGTGGCCCAGCTGGCCAGCCCATCTGGCCGGCCCAGCCCACCTCCTCCCCCTTGTCATCTTCCTCCTCTGCCAGGAGGACGAACAGAGGCGAGGCGTGGCGCGCGCCCGAGAGGCCTCGGCCACCTCCTGCTTCCCCCTGGCCACCTCCTGCTTCCTCTCGTCGCCCTGGACCCCGTCCGCAACGCCACGCACCCTCCCAGGCCTCGCACTCTCCCCGTGCCTTCTCCCCCCTTTCTCTGGCTCCCTCTCTCCTCCACCGAGCGGAGCCCCGTCGCCACCGACGCCGTTCGCCGCGGCCACCACCACCCCCTCTCCTCCCCGACGCGCTCCCGAGCTCCGTAGTGCCGCCCTCGACCTCCTCGACGTCTCACGCGACCAGAAGGGCCCCGAGCAGCCGCCATCGTCATCATCTCCAAGCTTCGGCCCCGGCGCCCTTCTCCGTCGATTCGGCCACTCCGACGCGCCCCCGAGCCCACTAACCCTCCCTGCAGCTCCGCGGTGAGCCTTTGACCCGATTCCCCCTCTCCCCGTGCCCTACCTCCCTCTCTAGCCGCCGTTCACAACGAGCCGAGAACCCCACGCCGCCGGCGATGTCGCCGCCGTCACTGCAGCCAGCAAGGCTCGAAACCGAGCACGGCACCGTGCTCCTAGCATCTTCAGGAGCTCGGTGAGCCCCTTAGCCATCCCTCCCATCCTCTGTGGCCTCGCCCTGCTCGAACCCGAAGCTCCGGCCGCCGCACTTGCCATCGCCGTCGTCAGCTCCGGCCACCCCAGCCGCGGCCACAGCCACCGCTGGACGCGCCGCGTCGCGGACGTTCTAATGAGCCAAACCGCGCGCCAAACCATCGCCCCTAGCTCGAATCCGAGCCGCGCCGCCGTGCGGAATGGTCGCCGCCGGCGATACTCCGGCGACCGCCGACGTGGCACGCTTAATCAGTGATAATGGCCCCACTAATTAAACCCACAGCCACTGACAGTGGGCCCCACCCCTGGTCAAACCCCAGTCAGCGCTGGGTTTGACCGGGATTAGCTCCCGTGCCACTGACGTGTGGCCCCCACACGTCAGGTTTGACCGGACCAGCCCCTGTTGACCTGTGACGTCATGCCAACGTCATGCTGACGCAATAATTCCTTTCTGAAATTTAAATAAATCTTAAATGATTTAATGATTCCAGAATATATTCTAAACTTCAATAAATCATAGAAAATTAACCGTAACTCCAAATCAAACAAGTTATATATGAAAAATTATCAGAAAAATTCAAGGAATCCATCTGTACCATTTTCATGCATGTTGGAACAACTTATAGCTGCTGTTTAGCACAAATCAATTAAATGGCATTTGAACAATCACATATGGAGTTTGAATTTGAATCTTGTATTCAAACCAACTTCATTTAATCTGTTGCTAGTTGCATTAGCTCAAAACACATTCATATTGCCATGTCATAGCATGCATCATTTTGTGCATTGCATTGATTGTGTTCTTCTATGTTGCCGGTATCTGTTCCCTCCCGGTAGACGATGTTCCGACGTTGTGATCGTTGACACTGATGAAGACTCAATGTTATCTTCAGAAGTGCCAGGCAAGCAAAACCCCCTTGTTCATTCCGATAAAATCCCACTCTCTCGCTCCTGCTCTCTTTTACTGCATTAGGACAACAACGACATATTTGTTACTTGTTGCGGTAGCTGAACCCCTTATCCTTTGCATGACCTGTCATTGCCACAGTAAATAGATGAAACCCACTAGCATGAGTAGGAGTTGTTTGAGCCCTATTGTGCCTACTCATTCATGTTTGTTTGTCATGCCTGCTATTGCTTAGAGTTGAGTCAGGTCTGATTTATCGGGGATGAATCAGAGGCGTGTGAACATGTCCTATTGTGTGTGAGCTAAGTGTGTGAACACGATTTGGTAAAGGTAGCGGTGAGAGGCCATGTAGGAGTACATGGTGGGTTGTCTCATTGCAGCCGTCCTCAGGAACTGAGTTCTGTGTTTGTGATCCATGATTCAGCTACTACCACGCATTGGGCCCGAAACCAATGGACCCTCTCGGCTTCTTAATCACCCTTGTCCTCTGTCCAGGAGTTGCAAGTAGTTTCTGGTGTTTGTAGTATGCTGGATGCCGTGCACAGCGCTGACCGGAGGGGTGGGCTATGATGCGGTAGGCACGTGGCCGGGTATACCGGGCGCCCGTTTGGTTTCACGGAACCCTGTTCACATCGTTTGGGGCTGTGAGCGAAACTCCGGCCGGATCTCCTCATGGATGGAACCCGAATAGGCGATAAACCTGGACTAGAGACTCGAGTGTTTAGGTAGGCCGTGGCCGACACCCACGTTGGGCTTCCGCTTGAAGGTTGCCGAGTACATGTCGTGTAAACGGCGGTAAGTGGTGAGAGCGTGTGTGAAGAAGTACACCCCTGCAGGGTTAACATCATCTATTCGAATAGCCGTGTCCGCGGATAAGGACTTCTGGGTTGCTTATATCAGTTCATAGACAAGTGAAAGTGGATACTCTGAAATACGCAAGATAAGCGTGAGTGCTATGGATGGCGTTCTCGTAGGGAGACGGGATCTGTTCCATAGTGGTGTATTGGTTGGTGAATATGTGGACTCATGTGCGCCACCTCAAAAGAGTTACTTGCAGTCGTAGTTCAGGTTAGCCACCGAGTCAAAGCTGGCTTGCTGCAGTTAAACCCCACCATCCCTTTGTTGATAATGATGCATATGTAGATAGTTCTGATGTAAGTCTTGTTGGGTACATTTGTACTCACGTTTGCCTATTTTATGTTTTTGCAGAGAGACTTCAGTCTCACTAGTAATTCCGCGTGGTCTTCCACGTTTAGCTTGTTACCTCAGCTACGATCTTGTGCCCTCGGCAGGATCTGGTAGATAGTCAGGCTTCTCAGCCTTTTTCATTTATAGATGTCTGTACTCAGACATGATAGCTTCCGCTTGTGCTTTGATTTGTATGCTCTGAATGTTGGGTCGTGAGACCCCTGTTTGTAATATCTCGCTCCTCGGAGCCTATTGAATAAATACTTGAGTTGTAGAGTCATGTTGTGATGCCATGTTGTATTTGCACATATCGAGCATATTGTGTGTATGTTATTGCTATGCTTGGTATGTGTGGGATCTGACTATCTAGTTGTTTATCTTTAGTAGCCTCTCTTACCGGGAAATGTCTCCTAGTGTTTCCACCGAGCCATGGTAGCTTGCTACTGCTCCGGAACACTTAGGCTGGCTGGCATGTGTCCTTCTTTGTTCCTGTGTCTGTCCCTTCGGGGAAATGTCACGCGATGAATACCGGAGTCCTGTTAGCCTGCTACAGCCCGGTTCACCGGAGTCCTGCTAGCCCAGTGCTACAGCTTGGATTCACTCGCTGATGACCGACACGTTCGATGCTGGGTCATGGATGCCTGTCCCTGTAAGTCTGTGCCACTTTGGGTTTACGACTAGCCATGTCAGCCCGGGCTCCTTATCATATGGATGCTAGCGACACTGTCATATACGTGTGCCAAAAGGAGCAAACGGTCCCGGGCTAAGGTAAGGCGACACCCGTGGGAATACCGTGCGTGAGGCCACAAAGTGATATGAGGTGTTACATGCTAGATCGATGTGGCATTGAGTTGGGGTCCTGACAGCGTTGGTATCAGAGCTTGACTGCCTGTAGGATTACCAAGCCAAACTGGTCGAAGTTGAGTCTAGAAATTCTTAGTTATATAAGGGAATTGATTGTGGGATGGAACGTAAGGCTCTTTTTACTCCTTATACCTCATGGCCTTCTGATCTGAGTCATCATCTTCTCTTCTACGGGGATTAAGAACTAGGCTATCTCTTCTTTCTATCAGGATCACGTGTTACTAATCCGTAGACTTATAGATTGTTGGACTTAAGCCTCGTTTCAGTTCCTAGTACTTCTGTATGTTAACTTTTGATCTCGAGACCTTGATATTGTGCTTCTGAGTGGTTATGCCACCATTTTTGTGAATGTCTCAAGTCTTTTCTGAGCATTTACAACCGTTATGCTGTCCGAGTCATCCCAGGTTTCTAAATAGTCTGATGCATTTGCAAAATCCTTTCCCTCTGGTTTTGATGTTCCTTTATGCCAGCTCAATCACACTAATTGTTGAGTTGAGGTATTCTATTTCCTTGACATTATGTTGGAGTTACTATTATGGCCTAGGTGTTTAGGGAGTCACCTAGTAATCTAGCAATGTTTTGTGATCCCAGTGTGATGATTCTGGCTTTATTCTTGAAAGCATCCCGTGATGCCACTTAGTAGTAGGTATTCTATTTCTGGGTTTTGAACCCGAGATCCACCCTACTTACTTCATGTTGATAGTAATTGCTAGCTCCCTTAGGTTATTAGTAACTTTTGCGATAGTCCTTGAGGTCCGTGGTATTTCCTTCTTCCAAATACTATGAACCGCTTATGGCAGATGTTTATTGGATCAAAAAAAATCACAATTAGAGTACTCTTGAGGAGTTCTCCATTCATAAATCGTGACTCTGCCAGTTCTACCTCTCTGCATGGCTTATCCGGAAGAAATATGTTGAACTAGGTTCGACATACTAATCTATGCATCCACAACTCAGAAAATTATATGTTCCTTTGAGTTGTTCTCTTTAGTTGCATTCTGACCCTCGTCTATCAATTGATAGTCAAGAGTATGCGTGCGTTCGTTTATCGATGCCTATTACTCTTGTGGTCCGTCAAGCCATTCTATCGCAGAATGACTAGGAGAAACAAACTCCAGTACCTCTTCCATATCCAGGATTGGGTCAAAGAAGTTGTGCTTTGCAGATCAAATTGCTAATCCAGCTTTTGTTCTGTTCTACCTTGGAGTATTACCATCTTTATACCGGGATTGTTATAGGAATTGCACACCATCCTATGAACTCTTGGTACAGTGATACTTCTTGCCATCATTAGTCATTCCTCGGTCTTCGTGTTGATGCAACCGGAATACCGACAAATGAATTGTGATGTGTGAAATCAATACGCCTAGCAACCTCATTGCTGGGTAGTTAAAGGACAATAATTTCATTCTTAGTGTGTTGGTTATTGAATCATCATTCTAAGATTGATCGTGCTACCTAGTCCATTCTCCTGGTTCACTCCTCGATCGATGAGTTAGGACCATTTCAAATCTTTGCTCTATTGATCATATCGTCTTGCCCTGAAAAGCGAGATTGTTCTCGAGCTTAGTAACATACCGGTGGTTCATGATTTTCTGAATATCTTCTCAGAAGTATTACCAGGTTGTCACCTGACCGCTATGTTGAGTTCGTGATCAAGTTGGTTTATTCCTGTAAACCACCCCTTCTCCAAGAATCCGTGTTGGATACCCTGAGCTAGTTGGATAAGCTAAACAACAACTTGGAGAGTTGGAAGATAAAAGCTTGTCCGACTTAGTTCATGTTAAGGGATATCTTTTTGTGTGTGTGTGTGTTGAAGAAAGATGATATCTTCATCGATTGATCCCTGTGATCGATTGTTGGATCTATTATCTTACCCGAACCCTTGATTGAGTATGGGCTATCGTCAAATGAAATCAGAACCAACGATATTCGTAATGTTGTCTTACTCGTGGTTGATCCCTCGAGCATACACCATTACATCTTTTGTCTGACCAATGCTATCACTTGTTCACTTAACTATGGAATTCCTTTTAAAAGGAAACCCAGATGAATTGTTGTTGAGCCCATTGCCAACATCCTTATCTCCTCCATGATTTTGTTGAACATTAAGCTAGTATTGGAAACTTTTGAAAGCATTTGTTCATGCTAGCTCATGAAGCATATGTTTGGATGAAGGAAGTGACTTCCTCTAGTTCATGTGCATTTGATGCAAGTTGCCGCCGTGGACTCGAGAAAGTCAATGTTGCTTCCTCTGGAATCATCGCAAGTCAGTCATGCACACGTGTGAAGTATTCTGTGGTCTGGAGACTTGCAACCTTCATTCCATATGTGTATCCTAGCACACCAAGCCACTGATTGATTTGTTCAAGGAGAAGGAGTTCCTTCATAAGAGCTAATCCGGACTTATGTAAGGACTTCGATATCCTCGTTGATGGTTCCCCCTCCTGAACTCGGTAGTGTTTTATTATAAGACTACTTTGTGGTCATGCTTGTCTTGGACAACGTGTTCACATGTTTGTAGCAGAACCAGCTCATGTTTGGAGCTTGCTATCGTAGTTCATCTCCCGAGAATCCCGCAACGTCATCTCGTCAATTTGTGTTGCAAACTTCCGTTTTTCTTCCTAGACTCGATGAGTCTGGAATATCCTGACACCAACCAGATCTGAATCTCAGGCAGATATGATGGTTGGAACATTTCCCAAGAACTATAATATTGGTCTCTCGATAATCGGTAAGGTGGATGTCGTGGCCAACACACCCATCCGGTAGACCTGTTATTGTAGTATCTTGATTGAGGAAGTTGGCCGCCTCCCCATAGGGATTTCGTAGGATTTACTCCCTAGTTGCCCTATGGAATTTTGAGATTCTGAAGCCGACCTTTTACTTGATGTTCTAGATATAAACCATATCTATGGGTGGATTACGCTAGCACATCAAGGAGAACATTAGAAGCGGAGTGCTAAATGTCTCTCGGTCGATCATCCAGATTTTGTTCCTTGGCTTCGCTAAGGTGAAATCTGAGAAGGTGTTATCTTCCTTTGCATCTGCATCATCCATCATCATTCATCATGGTAGCAAGTTGTGTTGCCAGGATCCTTGACACGGATATTGGTAAAATCCTGATGAATATGGAAATTCTCAAGTTCTTGAGAGCACGCACAAGCGCTAGGTGTTATCATCGACACTAACTGGAGTGCTCTCAGTTTCCTCGGCAATGCTATAACCATTCCAATAGTGGAATAACTCTCTATTGTTGAGCCTCTCCCCAGTTACTAGAATCATTCCCAGCATTTGCATTTTGTTCCCAGCTTGCACCGCCAATGTGCAATTCTACCATGGGTCCCTTCCATTTCCGGTGATAAGCAAAAATCATCCATTGCGTTGTCTTCAACAAGGTAATCCACATCATCCAAGTCCGAGTATGCCATTCTACCGACCCCCTCCAAACGATCGTTGTGAACTGCCTTAGGCTGGTATGAAGAGTTTCAATGATCTCTGAATCAAAAGTAATTCTTTTTGCCACTTAAGGTAATAATCTACGAATCACCTCCTCCAGGATGTTTCGTCGTGGTATCATGGCAAATCAACTCCTCGCAACATTGGCAACCGCTCACCACCTTCTTAAGCGTGAAAATTGTTGTCTACCTAGTGAACCCTCATCATTTGTTCCACTCCATCCCTCTAGATGTGTGCTTCGTCTCTCAGCTCGAGAGGTGTTGCTATGTCTCATTCTGTGAGTGAGTCCTGAGTTGTTCGATCTTCGAGGAGATCGACCCTTCTAGAGTCTCTTTATCTCCAGGTCATGTTGGCAGGATTTCTCAGAGCAAGACATCAGGACAATGATGGTGAATGAATCAACGTTCAACTGAAATGCACCCTGGATCGTGAAGATTATACTAGTTTGCGTTCCCCCTTCACCTTACCCTACGCTTGAATCTCGGGACGAGATTTATGTTTAGTGGGGGTGAATTGTCACATCCCTAGCTTCTGGTAATGCTCTAGGCTAGCTTCATGTGTGCATCATGTCTATATTTTCGAAACTTGAATTGAGGAATTTTGGAAGCCTCAAAAACTTAAATAAAAGAGGGGCAAAAACCCTAGAAATCTCATTCATTGCTCCAAAATGCTCTTCTTAAATGTTTGATAATTTTTGGTAAGGGTTCTGGTCCCAACCAAAATATTGAACATTTTTAAGGAATTATTTTTGGGACTTTGGATTTAATTCATTAGCTATTTGAATTTGAATTATATTCATATAATTAGAATATAATTTCAAATACCCCTGAAATATTTTATAAGCTTTTGGAAAAGTCCATCTAGCTATATAAAATATTCAGAGGAGTTTTTGGCATTGTTTGAATTATTTTAAATTCAAAACAGTGGCAAAATAAATTAAATAAAACAAAACAGAAATAAAAGAGAGAGAGAAGGAAGTTACCTGGCCTCACCCGTGCAGCCCACCAGAGCCGGCCCAGCTCCTCCAGTGGCCCAGCTGGCCAGCCCATCTGGCCGGCCCAGCCCACCTCCTACCCCTTGTCATCTTCCTCCTCTGCCAGGAGGACGAACAGAGGCGAGGCGTGGCGCGCGCCCGAGAGGCCTCGGCCACCTCCTGCTTCCCCCTGGCCACCTCCTGCTTCCTCTCGTCGCCCTGGACCCCGTCCGCAACGCCACGCACCCTCCCAGGCCTCGCACTCTCCCCGTGCCTTCTCCCCCCTTTCTCTGGCTCCCTCTCTCCTCCACCGAGCGGAGCCCCGTCGCCACCGACGCCGTTCGCCGCGGCCACCACCACCCCCTCTCCTCCCCGACGCGCTCCCGAGCTCCGCAGTGCCGCCCTCGACCTCCTCGACGTCTCACGCGACCAGAAGGGCCCGAGCAGCCGCCATCGTCAGCATCTCCAAGCTTCGTCCCCGGCGCCCTTCTTCGTCGATTCGGCCACTCCGACGCGCCCCCGAGCCCACTAACCCTCCCTGCAGCTCCGTGGTGAGCCTTTGACCCGATTCCCCCTCTCCCCGTGCCCTACCTCCCTCTCTAGCCGCCGTTCATAACGAGCCGAGAACCCCACGCCGCCGGCGTTGTCGCCGCCGTCACTGCAGCCAGCAAGGCTCGAAACCGAGCACGGCACCGTGCTCCTAGCATCTTCAGGAGCTCGGTGAGCCCCTTAGCCATCCCTCCCGTCCTCTGTGGCCTCGCCCCGCTCGAACCCGAAGCTCCGGCCGCCGCACTTGCCATCGCCGTCGTCGGCTCCGGCCACCCCAGCCGCGGCCACAGCCACTGCTGGACGTGCCGCGTCGCGGACGTTCTAATGAGCCAAACCGCGCGCCAAACCATCGCCCCTAGCTCGAATCCGAGCCGCGCCGCCGTGCAGAATGGTCGCCGCCGGCGATACTCCGGCGACCGCCGACGTGGCACGCTTAATCAGTGATAATGGCCCCACTAATTAAACCCACAGCCACTGACAGTGGGCCCCACCCCTGGTCAAACCCCAGTCAGCGCTGGGTTTGACCGGGATTAGCTCCCGTGCCACTGACGTGTGGCCCCCACACGTCAGGTTTGACCAGACCAGCCCCTGTTGACCTGTGACGTCATGCCAATGTCATGCTGACGCAATAATTCCTTTCTGAAATTTAAATAAATCTTAAATGATTTAATGATTCCAGAATATATTCTAAACTTCAATAAATCATAGAAAATTAACCGTAACTCCAAATCAAACAAGTTATATGTGAAAAATTATCAGAAAAATTCAAGGAATCCATCTGTACCATTTTCATGCATGTTAGAACAACTTATAGCTGCTGTTTAGCACAAATCAATTAAATGGCATTTGAACAATCACATATGGAGTTTGAATTTGAATCTTGTATTCAAACCAACTTCATTTAATCTGTTGCTAGTTGCATTAGCTCAAAACACATTCATATTGCCATGTCATAGCATGCATCATTTTGTGCATTGCATTGATTGTGTTCTTCTCTGTTGCCGGTATCTGTTCCCTCCCGGTAGACGATGTTCCGACGTTGTGATCGTTGACACTGATGAAGACTCAATGTTATCTTCAGAAGTGCCAGGCAAGCAAAACCCCCTTGTTCATTCCGATAAAATCCCACTCTCTCGCTCCTTGTCACTTTTACTGCATTAGGACAACAACGACATATTTGTTACTTGCTGCGGTAGCTGAACCCCTTATCCTTTGCATGACCTGTCATTGCCACAGTAAATAGATGAAACCCACTAGCATGAGTAGGAGTTGTTTGAGCCCTATTGTGCCTACTCATTCATGTTTGTTTGTCATGCCTGCTATTGCTTAGAGTTGAGTCAGGTCTGATTTATCGGGGATGAATCAGAGGCGTGTGAACATGTCCTATTGTGTGTGAGCTAAGTGTGTGAACACGATTTGGTAAAGGTAGCGGTGAGAGGCCATGTAGGAGTACATGGTGGGTTGTCTCATTGCAGCCGTCCTCAGGAACTGAGTTCTGTGTTTGTGATCCATGATTCAGCTACTACCACGCATTGGGCCCGAAACCAATGGACCCTCTCGGCTTCTTAATCACCCTTGTCCTCTGTCCAGGAGTTGCAAGTAGTTTCTGGTGTTTGTAGTATGCTGGAGGCCGTGCGCAGCGCTGACCGGAGGGGTGGGCTGTGATGCGGTAGGCACGTGGCCGGGTATACCGGGCGCCCGTTTGGTTTCACGGAACCCTGTTCACATCGTTTGGGGCTGTGAGCGAAACTCCGGCCGGATCTCCTCATGGATGGAACCCGAATAGGCGATAAACCTGGACTAGAGACTCGAGTGTTTAGGTAGGCCGTGGCCGACACCCACGTTGGGCTTCCGCTTGAAGGTTGCCGAGTACATGTCGTGTAAACGGCGGTAAGTGGTGAGAGCGTGTGTGAAGAAGTACACCCCTGCAGGGTTAACATCATCTATTCGAATAGCCGTGTCCGCGGATAAGGACTTCGGGGTTGCTTATATCAGTTCATAGACAAGTGAAAGTGGATACTCTGAAATACGCAAGATAAGCGTGAGTGCTATGGATGGCGTTCTCGTAGGGAGACGGGATCTGTTCCATAGTGGTGTATTGGTTGGTGAATATGTGGACTCGTGTGCGCCACCTCAAAAGAGTTACTTGCAGTCGTAGTTCAGGTTAGCCACCGAGTCAAAGCTGGCTTGCTGCAGTTAAACCCCACCATCCCTTTGTTGATAATGATGCATATGTAGATAGTTCTGATGTAAGTCTTGCTGGGTACATTTGTACTCATGTTTGCCTATTTTATGTTTTTGCAGAGAGACTTCAGTCTCACTAGTAATTCTGCGTGGTCTTCGACGTTTAGCTTGTTACCTCAGCTACGATCTTGTGCCCTCGGCAGGATCTGGTAGATAGTCAGGCTTCTCAGCCTTTTTCATTTATAGATGTATGTACTCAGACATGATAGCTTCCGCTTGTGCTTTGATTTGTATACTCTGAATGTTGGGTCGTGAGACCCCTATTTGTAATATCTCGCTCCTCGGAGCCTATTGAATAAATACTTGAGTTGTAGAGTCATGTTGTGATGCCATGTTGTATTTGCACATATCGAGCATATTCTGTGTTTATTGCTATGCTTGGTATGTGTGGGATCTGACTATCTAGTTGTTTATCTTTAGTAGCCTCTCTTACCGGGAAATGTCTCCTAGTGTTTCCACCGAGCCATGGTAGCTTGCTACTGCTCCGGAACACTTAGGCTGGCTGGCATGTGTCCTTCTTCGTTCCTGTGTCTGTCCCTTCGGGGAAATGTCATGCGATGAATACCGGAGTCCTGTTAGCCTGCTACAGCCCGGTTCACCGGAGTCCTGCTAGCCCAGTGCTACAGCCTGGATTCACTCGCTGATGACCGACACGTTCGATGCTGGGTCATGGATGCCTGTCCCTGTAAGTCTGTGCCACTTTGGGTTTACGACTAGCCATGTCAGCCCGGGCTCCTTATCATATGGATGCTAGCGACACTGTCATATACGTGTGCCAAAAGGCGCAAACAGTCCCGGGCTAAGGTAAGGCGACACCCGTGGGAATACCGTGCGTGAGGCCGCAAAGTGATATGAGGTGTTACATGCTAGATCGATGTGGCATTGAGTCGGGGTCCTGACACTCCAGCTTGGCGTCAAAGTCGAGGTTGGTATACCAGTATGCCACCTTGGTGAGAACCTTGGTCAAGGCACCCCGGCAAAGCTGTAGGGCCTCATTGGCCAGAGAGCTCGCTCTGTTAGAGCGAAACTGCTCCAGGGCTCCAAGAATGCCCTCGAAGAACAGGGTTAGCTTGGCGTTGGGGCTCACGTTTGGCTCTGGGGTGTACCTCAGATTCGACATCCCCATGGCAGCCAGCTTCTCGGTGATCCTGTTGGCAACATCGGCGAGGCGGCTGATCCAGAGGTTCTCGCCCTTCATGAAATCCTCATGGTTGGCGGCGTCATTCTTCCATAGCTGCCTCTCCGTCTCGGGATTCTTGGTCAGGGTATCCTCCCGGGCCCTGACCTCTGAAAGCGTCCCCTCAAGACTCTCTAGCTTCAGCTTCAGGTCCTTGATGGAGTCGTTGGCGCGAGTGAGTAGCTCGGCCTTGACGAGGACCTCGGCCTACACCTCCATCAAGGCACAACTGATCGTGTCCTTTGCCTTCGCCAGCTCCTGGGTCTCGTTCTTCAGGCCTTCCGCTCCGCCTCCAGCTCTTCACCCTGTCGCCATGGACCAGAGCCTAAGCGTCGAGCGCGTTCTTCTGCTTCTGCCCCAGCTCCCGGGTCTCCTGCGTGACGAGCTTCTCGACCTCCTCATCCTTGCCGTGGAGTGGGGCGGTGAGCGCCACCTCATGAGTGGCGAGGTCCTCCTCCTGGGAGTTCAGCTCGGCCTGGCGCTGGGACCAGGCGGCCTCGGCCCTGGCGGCCTATTCCTTCGCCGCCTCCTGGGCCTTCTCGATGTCGGACTGCTTCAAGATGAGCTCTTGCGTACGCTCGGCCACCTGATCCTGGGCAGCTTTCATCTCTTCATGGGCCTGGCGGAACCATGCCTGCGTCTCGGCGACGCACTCCTCGAGATCCGCCTCCGCCTTGCCCGTCGCCGCCATCCTGGACTTCGCCTTGTACAGAAGGGCGCGGTGGAGTGCCTGGAGCTTCCAGAAGCTGGCGTCCATGGCCCGAAGAAGCTGCTCCTCCTGGGTACTGCCGCCACCGGCTCTCGGTTCATCGACAACCTCGAGCTTGGGAGCGGCGAGCACCTCTTCGTCAAACACCTCCCCCTCGGTCGCCACCCTGGTGCCCGCCGTCCCTGGAAGGTGGACGAACAGGTCGTCGCCAACCTTCAAGTACCTGCATGAGCCAGAGGCAGCAAAGGAGGAGGGTTGATCGTCCACCACCCCTTCGTCGGCAGCGGCCTCGCTGGTCCCTCCGGCGGGCCCCTTGGCGGCGTCCTTGGCAGCGGTCTCAGCAGTATCCTCGCCGGCGATCTTGTCGGTCGCGGCCTCGGCATCCTTGGCGACCTCCTTGATGACGGTGTCGATGTCCTCCTGGTCCGCCAAGGGAGGATCTGGGTGCCGAAAATGGGAATGAGGCAAGGCCAAGATCAAGGTTGAAAAAGACAGAAGAAAAAGCAGGGATGGAAAGCAGATGACTTACCCGTGCCGGGCTGAGAAGAAGTGGCCCCATCCCCACCAACATCTGTTGCCGCGACGGAGCCGCCAGCGCCCACGTTCACCTCCTCCTCCTCCATGTGCATGGGCTCGGTGCTTGGCGCTCTTGCCGGGGATGACCCTCAGGGTGGCGTGGTTGATGGGGCGGTGTGATGGGGCTGGCCCTCCGTGGCTCCTCCTACTGCCGTCCTCCTCCTGCTGTTGCCCGGGCTGATCTCCACCACTGGCGTGCGCGAAGCGCCCGCCGAGGGCTGGTCGCCCGTCGACACGCTGGCCCTCTTCGCCACCCTCTGGGCCAGCGTCTCCCAGTCCCTGCTAAGACAAAAACAAGTGAAGAGAAGCGGCGCGATCTGAAAGAACGGAGGTCGCGAAAGGCAGACACTTACTCGTCCTCCGCCTCCTCTACTGCTGCCTTCCTTTTCCACCTTGGGCCGAGGGACCCAAAATCGAAGACGACCTTCGGGTCGAGATCGGCGGGAGGAGGGGAAGGGGATGGAGTCCAGCGACGCTTGGACGAAGAAGAGGCGGTCGCTTTCTTCTTCGCCACCATGGTCTTCGCTGTTTCCTTTGCTATCGCGGCCCTTGTCTGGCGCACGGACTCCCCCTTGGCCCCTTGCCACGGTTTGGTCCTCCTAGGCCGGACCGGCTCACTAGAGCTGGCCCGCCACAGGACACGTCCTCTTCCCGTGGCCGGAGGGTCGTCGGCCTTGGCCTCTTCCTCAGTCGACTCCTCGACCACCTCCTCAACAAGGGGGGCCCCAGTTTTGGCACCGCTGGCCTCCCCAGCAGCCCCTGCCCACTGGGCGAGTTCCCTCACCTCCACGGCCATGTTGGCCTCATCCTCCATGCCGCTAGCGCTGTTGGCCTACATGGCGAGCTGCGCCTCCCCCACCCTGGCAGCGATGTAGCCAATCTCCGCCTAGGTAGTGTCCACGATGAGCAGCGTCTCGTCGTGGTCATTGCCCTCCGACAAGTTGTCAAAGAACTCCTGCACCTTGCGTGCGGGGGGCTCTATCGGATTTCGGGTTCCGGCAGACCCTTAAGGTTCGAACTCTGGGGTTCATGCGGAGATCACACCTCCTGCCTACCCACGTCACGTCGCCTCGCAAGGATCTAAACTACAAGAAGAACAACACAAGGGACACGAGATTTATACTGGTTCAGGCCACCACTTTGGTGTAATACCCTACTCCAGTTTGTGGCGTGGTGGATTGCCTCAGGGGGCCAATGATGAATAATACAAGGAAGAACAGCCTCGCAAGGGGCTGTTCTTGGCTGGTGCGATGAACTGCTTGGGTGAGTTCAGTCGCCTCTCTCTCTAGTCTACCCAAAATCTCCTCCTCCTACTCTGCGGTGGCTAGCTCTATTTGTAGAGGGAGGCCCTGGGCCTCTTCCCAAATATTGAGGGGGAAGGGTGCCAACAATTGGCCATTTTGAAGGGGAACATCTAGTACACTTATCCTGACTAAAGTCGGTCCTCACCTGCCAAAGACCCTAACGGTGATGCCGGCTTGAGCTCCATGATGACCTCCATCCTGCCGTCCTGCTGGTCTTGGTCTTATTGCACCGAAATGGTTGCCTTTGCTTGATACTCCTGCCTGCGCTTGCCCCCTTTGCACCAAAGAGGAAAGAAGGACTCTGCACAGGCCGGCGCCCGCCTGGCCTCGGTTGTCATGGCTTGCATGATGGGAACCTCGTGATGTACCCCGCCTTGATCTCTCCGCCTCTCGCGAGCCAGTCTGACGAGGTTGTGCCCGAGGAAGCCTCATGTCGTCCGCCCCGCAAGGCTTGGCCCCTCGCGAGGGTCTTGAGTATGTGTTGATGAAGATGAGCTGTACTGGGCTACTTCCTGAGCCACACCACAGGCCGCAGGAAGGCAAGTCTGGGTACCCACGTTCCTAGAATGCCAACAGTAGCCCCCGGGCCCAAGGTGCGCCTGGACTTGGCTTACCAGAGAAGCAAAGGGGCAAGTGCGAAGCGCCACGAGCCCCATCAACCTACGGCCTTGGGCGCCGCGTGGCGGTTGATTGGACGTCGGCGTCCGAGCTTCCCCACGACGCCTCGGCAACTGCACGAATTGACGAGTCCCTGCATGCAAAACGGGTCATGATTACCTGTGATCGTGGAGGCCGGCGGTTGGCCTCCCCCGGCTATATGTATGGAACGGCGTGAGCCCTTCCAGTCCATCCCTTCTTGCTACTCCCCTTCTCCTTCTTGGCCACTCGCCATCCTCAGGGCCCCGCCGAAGAGGTTCTCGGCCGCGTAGAAAGGAAAGGCTCGCCAGGAAGGGGCATGGCTCTCCTCCGGCCAAGCGTGGTCGGGGCCGGCCTCGCAAGCACCCTACGGCCCCCACTGCGGCCTCTCGTGGCCGTGGAAACATCCCTCTGCACGGAGGTGGGTGTTCGGCTGCCAACGAGAGGTACGCTGGGGCTGCGCGACCCTCAAGGCCGCGCTCTCGCTCGACGGAGGTATTGCTGGAGTTCGTTGTGTGGTCGGCGGACCCGACCTGCACCTGGCTCCAGCTCCCCCGCTTCTTTATAGGTGAACTTCCGGCTGGTGCCCCGAGCGGCCTTTGGCTTCAGGCATATGGTTGCTACAGTAGGGCCTCCTGGGCTACTCTGGAGGTCGCCACCACCGAGGAGGCACCCCTGACCCGCGGCTGGCAAACGTTTGCCCGCGCGCGCGGCTTGAGCCGATGATGCACTCTACACTTTAAGTTCGATGGCGGTGCCACCCACTACGTGAGGGTGTTCGGGGAAGACGGCCACCGTGCCGGATGCTGCCCTGAAGATGATGACCGCGGTCGCGCGCCCAGCCCTGGCGTTGGTCGGGATGAAGGTGGCGGGAGGTGCAAGGGCAGCGGTGCCCGAGGCCCGCCAAGCTCTGGTGACTCCCCCTCGGACGGCAGCTCCTCCAGTGGCGGTCGCGACCAGCCCCCTCGTTGTCGCGCTCGCCTCGGAGAGGGCAGCGGAGCCGACACCGCACTTCGGTGAAGCGGGAGGCGGAATCCAGCTGTGCTTCGGAGGCAGTACGAGCCTTTGTCGAGAGTTGGCGCCGGGCGAGTCGTGCCCCCTTTTGCTTTCCTTTCTCTCCTGCCCAAAAAGAATGTAGTCTGGTGCCCCACAAGGCCTTGGGGGGGGGGGAGCTCGTTGCAGTCCTCGCCTCCCGAGGCTAGGGCCTCGTCGTGCGCCTTGTGTCCTGCAGGGTTTAGTCAGTAGGGGTAGTCTCCAGCCTTGGTAGCAAGGACAACCAACCCAAGTCCCATGATCGTGTCGCGATGCCCGTGGGGCACGAATGGGAGGGGTGCTCCCGTAGCGGACTCGGATAGGGAAGTTCCAAACCACCGGGGCAGAAAAACACTCACGAGGGTACCCATGTTCCTCCCTCGCGAGACTTCGCGCGAGACAAAACGAAACTAACAAGTGAAAAGGACGAAGGGTCACGAGCTCGAAACGGTAACAGCCTTAGAAAAACTACAAATAGAAACAAACAAGCCAACTGCGGAAAGCAAATGAAAGAAGCCGCGTTCGGCGCCTAGTCTAGTCTTTGATGTCTTCTCACCAGCGCGGAGCTAAGTTCTGCCATTGGGCATGGGCGGGAGCCCCCGAGGCCCGAGGGCGGCTCTCTGGAGACTCCGGGGTATGTACAGCCCCACTCATTATTATGTGAGAGTATCACGGGCGGCGAGCTTCACAGGCGTTTGCCTTCTTCACAGGCACCGGGCCTTTTCCCAAACGTAGCAACTTCACAGGCATTCGCCTTCTTCACAGGCACTGGGCCTTTTCGAAAATGCGACTACTTCACAGGCATTCGCCTTATTCACAGGCACCGGGCCTTTGCAAAACGCGGCTACTTCACAGGCATTCGCCTTCTTCATAGGCACTGGGCCTTTTCCAAAACGCGGCTACTTCACAGGCATTCGCCTTCTTCATAGGCACCGGGACTTTCCAAAACGCGGCTACTTCACAAGCATTCACCTTCTTCACAGGCACCATGCCTTTTTCAGGGTTAAAATCTTCAGAGATGTTGGATGTTCCACGCATTCTAGATGGGCACCCCTCCTGGGTCTCCAAGCGTGCGGAGCCGGGCCTGGAAATATGAACAACCTTAAACGGGCCCTATCACATGGGAGAGAGCTTATGCAGTCCCTCCCTGGAGAGAACCCGTCTGAGCACGAGATCCCCTACCTCAAGAGTCCTGGGGCGGATGTTGCACGAGAACTCGTCTAAGCAGTGGTATCGCCGTAGTGCTTGTTGGTACCTTGCTGCTCGCAGTGCGGCTTCTCGGTGATGCTCCTCCCCCAGCACGAGATCCGTCCCCCGCATGGCATCCTACTGCGCTTCGTCGAACGCCAGGACCCGTGCGGAACGACGTCTGACCTCGTGAGGGAGAACGGCTTCAGCTCCATAAACCAAAAATAACGGGGTCTTGCTAGTCGGCTTGGTCGCTGTCATGTGGATAGACCACAACACAGACTGGAGCTCATCGTACCAGCCCCTGCCGCAGGCCTCCAGCTTCTTCTTAAAGGTCCTGGTTTTGAGGCCCCTCAGGACCTCTGCGTTGGCTCGCTCGGCCTGACCGTTGCTCCGCGGGTGCGCTACCAAAGCGTAGCATATCTGCGTTGCAAGGTTAGCACAGTATGTTTTGAAGAGGTTACTGGTGAACTATGAACCGTTGTCGGTGATGATGGAGTTCGGCACCCAGAATCGGCTCACGAGGCCCTTGATGAACTTGACTGCGGAGCCTGCGGGGATGGTGCGAACAGCTTCCACCTCAGCCCACTTGGTGAACTTGTCCACGGTGACATAGAGGTAGCGGTAGCCTCCTGGCGCCAGAGGGAACGGACCCAGGATATCCAGTCCCCAGACTGCGAATGGCCATGAGAGGGGTATAGTCTGCACACCTCCCGCCGGCTGATGGATCTGCTTGGCATGGAACTGACAGGCCTCGCAAGCTTTCACCAGTTCCACAGCGTCATTGAGTGCCGCAGGCCAATAGAACCCGCTGCGGAACGCCTTGCCAACGAGAGTCCATGACGACGAGTGATGCCCACAGTCTCCACTGTGTATGTCTACTAGTAGCTCCTTCCCTTGGTCCCTGTAAATGCAACATAAGGACACATCATTCGGTCGTCTCCGGTAGAGCTCTCCATCCTTGAGGTAGTATGCCGTTGCCTGCCGTGCCACACGCTCCGCTTCCTCCTCCTTTTCCGGCAAGGTGCCTCGTGTCAGGAAGCTCCTGAGCTCTGTGATCCAGCACCCTTCCTGAGGCTCCAGCGCCAGGAGCAGGCGCGCTCCTTAGGTCGGGACGCAGACCGGGGCTCCCGAGGAAGGTGGCTGGGGGAGCTCCTCCCGAGGCTGCGCCGTGCTTGATAGTGATGGCGTCGCCGAGGGCTTGAAGAGACGCTCCTCGAAGACGCCAGGCTCCTGAGGTAGCCGCCTGGATGCCCTTTTGGCGATGTCATCAGCCTCTTGATTGGTGCCGCGAGGCACATGCTGCAACTCCAGCCCCCAAAACTGCTTCTCCATCCCGCGGACCTCCGCAAGGTAGGATTCCATGTGCTCATCCTTCGGCTCGTATACTTTGTTGGAGAAGTTGACGAGGAGCTGCGAATCACCCTTGATGGTGAGGCGCTTCACCCCCAGGGCGACTGCGGCTTTCAGGCCTGCTATCAGGCCTTCGTATTCTGCTATGTTGTTGGAGACCTTTTCTCCGTGCTGGAAACAGAGTTGCACGGCATAGTAGAGCTTGTCTTGAGTGGGTGATACGAGCACCGCACCAGCCCCCGCGCCGTGTCGGGAGAATGCCCTGTCGAAGTAAATGACCCAACCGTCCGGTGCCTCGCTTCCCGGGGAGAGCGATCAATCCTCGCCAGCCTCAAGGCCTGGCGATTCTGCCCATTCCGCCATGATGTCCGCAAGCACGGCCCCCTTGATGACTCTGGTTGTGCTAAATTCTATCTGAAACGCTTGCAGCTCGTTGTTCCACTCAGCGACACTTCCAGCTGAGTTGGGGCTCCTGAGCACCCTTTCCAAGGGGTATGCTGAGATGACCTTGATGGGACGGCCATGGAAATAGTGCCGCAGCTTGCGCGAGGCTACCAATAGCGCGAGGAGGAGTTTCTGAGGCATGGGGTACCGCGCCCTCGCGTCCCGCAACACCGTGCTGACGAAGTACACAGGGTGCTCGACAAGGTGGGGAGTGCTGGCGCTGCTAGCGCCCTCTGGAGGCTGGGGCGCCTCCCGAGACAATGGAGCCCCCAGCGGCTGGTCTCTTGGAGGAGGGGCCTCTTCTGTTCTGGGTGTGCTTCCCTGCAGTGGCTGGTCCTTCTCGGCTGCAGTCACGGTCTCTGTGAGGCCCTCTTGGTCCTGGTTTGCTTTGACCCGGACGGTTGTTGCGTCCTTGGTCCACGCTCCTCTCTAACCGCCACCAGGGCTGCGCTGGCAGAGTAGGGGGTGGCCGCAAGGTAGAGCACCAGGGGATCTTGAGGACGCGGAGCCACCATCACCGGAGGGCTGGTTAAGTACCTTTTCAGATCCTGGAACGCCTTGTCGGCCTCTTCAGTCCATTCAAAGGGGCCCTTCTTCTTCATCAGCTTGAAGAAGGGCAACGCTCGTTCCCCCAGCTTGGAGATGAAACGTCCTAGTGCGGTCACGCGCCCGGTGAGCTTCTGCATCTCTCTGAGGGTCTTCGGCGGGCTCATGTCCTCGACTGCTTTTACCTTTTCTAGGCTGGCCTCGATGCCCCGGTGGGACACGAGGAAGCCCAGGAGCTTGCCCGAGGGGACTCCAAACACACACTTCTACGGGTTGAGCCGCAGGTCCACTTCGTTAAGGCTCGCGAAGGTTTCCTCCAAGTCCTGTATCAGGGTTTTTGCCTCCCGAGACTTCACCACAATGTCATCAACGTAAGCCTCAGCATTCCTCCCGAGTTGCCGACCCAAGGCGATGTGCATCAGCCGCTGAAAGGTCGCACCTGCGTTGCGCAGCCCGAACAACATGCATGTATAGCACTACACTTCACACGGTGTCAGGAAAGCCGTCTTTTCTACATCTTCTACTGCCATCTTGATCTGGTGATAGCCGGAGAAGGCATCCAGGAAGCACAACAGGTCGCACTCAGCGGTGGAGTCGATGATCTGGTTGATGCAAGGGAGTGGGAATGGATCCTGCGGGAAGGCCTTGTTGAGGTTGGTGAAGTCGACACACATGCGTTCCTTCCCCCCTTCTTTGGCACGACAACCGGGTTAGCCAACCAATCTGGGTAGCGGACCTCGCGAATGACCCCTGCCGCCTCCAACTTGCGGTTCTCTTGGATGATGAAAGCTTGCTTCTCAGTGGACTGCCGCCTCGCCTTCTGCTTCACGGGGTGCACGTTGGGGCACACGTTGAGGTGATGCTCAATTACGCCCCTCGGGACCCTTGCTAGTTGATCAGGTTCCCACGCGAATACCTTCTTGTTCGCGCGTAGGAACTTCACCAAGGCCGACTACTGCTCGGGCTCGAGGTTGGCGCCTATGGTGAAGGTGGCGCTAGTAGATCCGTCCTCATCGACCAGTACCTGCTTGGTTTCCGCCTTATCTTGGGTGAATAGCTGCTTCTTCTTCGCCGGTGCAGCCCCCTTGGGCTCAGGGGCGTCTGAGCCGGTGGGCTGTGCCACCGCCGCGGCCTTGAAGGTAAGCTTGAGCGCTTGCAACGCATCCCCGGTGTCTCCAGACACGGTGAGGACGCCGCTACTCCTGGGCATCTTCATGAGGTTGTACGCTAGGTGAGTTGCGGCCATGAACCGGGCTAGGGCCGGGTAGTCGAGGATGGCGTTGTATGGGAGGCCGATTGTGGCGATGTTGAAGTCGATTAGCTCCGTGCGGAAGTTGTCGTAGGTGCCGAAGGTCACCGGAAGGCGGATCTGCCCTAGGGAGCCGGTGGAGCCGCCTCCGACACCCAAGAAGGGCTTGCAGGGCTGAAGCCGCTCCGGCGGTACGTGGAGGAGGCTGAAGGCCTCCACCGAGAGCACGCTGAGGCTAGCACTGCCGTCAATGAGGGTCCTGGTGACGGCCACCTGGCAGATGGTGGGGGTGCACAGCATTGGGAGCGCGCCCGAGCAGGCTGAGTTGGAGGGGTGATCATCCGAGCTGAAGGCCAGATCGGCTTTAGGCGCCATCCACCACGGAGGAGCCCCATGGAGCGCGGAAGCGGCGCCGACCTTGCGGACGAATGACTTGATGTGGCGGCCTGAAGGTGGTGCCTGTGAGCCACCTAGGAGAGCTACGACGACCGGGTGCGCCGGTGCAGCGTACTAGGCGAGGAAGAGGCCGTGCAGCTCCCCCCAAGAGGCCACGGAAGCCGTCGGCAAGTGGAGCAGCCACATGCGCGGGACGCCAGTGAGGGCCATGGGAAACCAGTTAGCCATGCCCCTGTCGTCATTCCCGCCCTCGAGGACGGTCTCCTCATACGCCAGCAGGAAAACCAACGGATCGGTCATGCCGTTGTAGCGCGGTGGCATCTCCGGCTTGAACTTGTTCGGCCATCGCACATGTCGCATGGCGGGGGCCAAGGCTCGGAGCCCCTTGGCCCCCGTGCTAGCACTGGCAACCCGAGCGGGTGGCGTGTTTCCCATCATGAGGGTGAACCGCGGTGTTGGCGGAGAACGGGTGGGTGGAAGGGAAAGCTCTGGCGCACCCCCTACCTGGCGCGCCAAATGTCAGATTTCGGGTTCCGGCAGACCCTCAAGGTTCGAACTCTAGGGTGCACGCGGAGATCACACCTCCTGCCTACCCACGTCTCCTCGCCTCGCAAGGATCTAAACTACACGAAGAACAACACAAGGGACACAAGATTTATACTGGTTCAGGCCACCATTATGGTGTAATACCCTACTCCAGTTTGTGGCATGGTGCATTGCCTCAGGGGGCCAATGATGAATAATACAAGGAAGAACAGCCTCGCGAAGGGTTGTTCTTGACTGGTGCGATGAACTGCTTGGGTGAGTTCAGTCGCTTCTCTCTCTCTAGTCTACCCAAAATCTCCTCCTCCTACTTTGCGGTGGCTAGCTCTATTTATAGAGGGAGGCCCTAGGCCTCTTCCCAAATATTAAGCGGAAGGGCGCCAAGAATTGGCCATTTTGAAGGGGAACATCTAGTACACTTATCCTGACTAAAGTTGGTCCTCGCCTGCCAAAGACCCTGACGGTGACGCCGGCTTGAGCTCCATGATGACCTCCATCCTGCCGTCCTGCTAGTCTTGGTCTTGTTGCACCGAAATGGTTCCCTTTTCTTGATACTCCTGCCTGCGCTTGCCCCCTTTGCACCAAAGAGGAAACAAGGACTCTGCGCAGGTCGGCGCCCGCCTGGCGCCCGCCTGGCCTTGGTCGTCATGGCTTGCGTCATGGGCACCTCATGAGGTACCCCGCCTTGATCTCTCCGCCTCCTCGCGAGCCAGCCTGACGAGGGTGTGCCCGAGGAAGTCTCCTGTCGTCTGCCCCGCGAGGCTTGGCCCCTCGCGAGGGTCTTGAGTATTTGTTGATGAGGATGGGTCGTACTGGGCCACTTCCTGAGCCACGCCACAGGCCGCAGGCAGGCATGTCTGGGTACCCCCGTTCCCAGAATGCCGATAGGCTCGGCCCAGGACGGGTCGAGGCCGTGCGCGTTGAAGACCGGCATCATGTCTAGGATGGCAGACTGGCAAGAATTGTTGCTCAGCGGGAACACGCCCGATGGCAACCCAAACAGGGGCCCCTTGATGACCTTGCTTGCCTTCGCGGCCCTGCCGGTCCTCTCCACTCTACCATCACTGAACACATCGAGCTGAAAAACCTCTAGCAGAAATGGGCATGCCCCATCACCGTGAAGTTATTCTTCAGGCCGGGCGGAGCCTCATGATGTCGGACGCATTCCTGAAATCCCAGGCTGGCCTCCCCTTGTTATGGAGTGGGGCGATTCGGCAGCGGATGAAGTCCTCCCCAATCATTTCAAGGGTGAACCCGGCCATGGTGAGGCGATGGATCCTGGTGGTGGCGATCAAAATCTTTACATCATTGGCGTCGAGGTCGCTCCAGTCCTCGCCGTGGGTCGGCGGGCTCCAACGAACTCAGCAAAAATCTGACGGGTTCTTCTCCTCGATCTAGCACCACTGGCCCCGCCACTCCTCCCACCTCTCCTTGCGGGCACCCTCCGGATACATGCCTTTCTCTTGGACCCTCGGGATCCAAGAGAGGCTGTCGGATAGGGCGCCCCCTGGTTGGAGGCAAGGATAGAAGTAGTGGCGGAAAAGCGTCGTGCTGGGAAACACCCCGGCGAAGCCCTCACAGAGCTGGGCAAAGAATGCCATGCACGCCACGGCATTCGGTTTAAGATCCAGATGACGTAAGCCGAAGGTGCCCATGACGTCGTTGAAGAAATCAGAGAAAGGGGGGCAGAGCCCGCGGGAGAAGAAATCAACGAAAAATGGGTCCTGATTCAGGCCGACCTTGACGCTATTGGCGGGGCTGACGTGCGTGACAGGGTGCCCCGTCATCTCCGCCGCCCACAGAGGCCTGAAGAAGTCCTTGAGGTGAAATACATCGACCGTTGACGGACAGAAGTAGGCGGACTGCGCCCACCGCACCGCCGCTTCGTTCTCCAGCGCCTCCCTCTCCACGACATCCTTGGCCTCCCCCTCGCCCTTTCTAGTCTTGGGCGCCATGGCCGCTGGGAAGAGGCAAAGGATCGAAAGCAATGGGGGCACGGCAGCGACAAGCAGAAGCGAGGGCTCGAGGAAGAAGATGGGGACAGCGGTTCCGAGATTAGAGAAAGCACAGAGGGTAGATGAGCAGCGCGCCTATGGTTATTCCTTTTTATGGGGAAGGCGCGGGCCGCCTCTTTACCATTTACTACAACATGACGCCTGCGTGCAGCAGGCGCCCCACGCATGCCCCCATGTCATGCACGACCCTCCATGTCATGCATTCAACGCAGGTCATGGGGAAGCACAGCGGGCGGAAAAGTTACCGTGGTAAAATTCCGACCCCACTTGCCCGCACACCGTTTTGGGCCTGGCCCAACAACGCGTTGCGCTTATGTGGGGCCCAGGCCCAGGGGCTCCTGTCGGTGTACAAAAGTAGGGGCTCTGCTTTGTACCCCTTTACTTGTGCACGGGCAGTCAAATCCGCGTCCACGGCCACACTTAGCAGGGCAGAGGGGGGAGCTGAAGCCACAGAACAATCAAGGCAACACGAAGACCAGGAACAAAAGGAGCGGAGAGGGTGAGGTGGACTCCTCCGGCAAGATCCTTGCTGGGGCAGCCTCCAGAGCACCGGCAAGAGCCTTGCCGGGGAAACTTGCCCAACGCCAGCGGAGCACGCCACCCTTGAGCCCAAGGTTCCCCAACACTGAGGCCACACTGGAACCAAGGCTCGGGGGCACCTCCTTGGTGGCATGAAGATCTTCATAAATATCATGAACACACAAGATCAGATGAGGACCAGAAGACGACGACCCTCGGCTAGATCCGTGCCATGGAAATCCACAAGGCCTCCGGCAACATCCTTGTCGGGGATGACCATAGTGCCACTGCAAGACCCTTGCCAGAGCCCCAACAAGACCCTTACCGAGGACATCAATGGGGTCGCGGCCAGGCCTGCGCCCGCCAAGGATCCACCGCCGTTCCCATGCAGCTGCCAGCCCAGCAAGCCGGGCGAGCACCTGTGTGGCGACGTGCGGCCCCGAGGCCAACTCAGCAAGCACATGCATGGTGGCATGCAAATCTTTGTGAAGGCGCTGCCCCTGCGCCAACTCAGCAGCCTGCCAGCCTACATGGCACTACACACCTTGCTGGCCTGGATGTGCGTCGAAGCGGGCGAAGCAGCAACAGCTAGAAGGCCACGTCGGCAAGCGCATTAAATGCATTTGTCCGACGCTTCCAGAGGATAGACTAAGCCACCATATGCACTTTCCACCTCCTGTGTGCCACTGTGGTGTCCCTTTTTTCTAGTAAAAGGAGGCCCGGAGCATTCTGGAGAGGGATTCGGCTTTTTGGACTACGCACGCACCGTAGCTAGTTCAAGAACACAAGAACATTCAGATATACACCAAAGAAAGACTAGGGTATTACACGATCCTCGCGGCCCGAACCTGGGTAAGTGATCATTGTGCTGGCTCCTAGACCAGCTCGTTCCACAACCTCGCGCCCGCCAACCATAGTAGGGATTCCAGTGATCCCATAGGTGTCGTTTCCACCGACAGAAAGCCAATACTATTAAAAGAGGATGAGGTGTTGCTTAATGGCTTACTTTCTCAAAATGCTTTGCGATATGTTCCAAAACCCTCAACCACTTTATCATTTCCACATATTTCCTAAACCCAAAAGTCAAATTCGGCCCCACTGATTTGATCTATCCGGCACCACCGAGTTTCATTTGACATTGCCACTGCCACAAACCCTAGTTACTTCGGTCTAACCGATAGGAAACTCGGTCTCACCGAGATGGGATTGCAAACTCTCTCTTTCCCATTCGTAACATTTCGGTCTCACCGAAAGAGCAAATCGGTCCCACCGAGTCTGCACTGCAAACACCTTGTTTCCTTTTCATAACACTTTGGTCCCACCTAAGTGAGCGAATTGGTCCCACCGAGTTTGCCTAACCAACCCTCTATGTACCTATCGCTGAAATCGGTCCTGCCGAGTTTATGCAATCTGTCACACCAAGATTACGTTATGCCCTAACCCTAGCATATTGTTCCCACTGAGATGGCTACATCGGTCCCACCGAAAATCCTAACATTCACATTTTTACCTTGATCGGTCTGACTGAGTTTGCTGATTCGGTCCCACCGAGTTTGGGAATCTATGTGTAATGGTTAGATTTTCTATGGAGGCTATATATACCCCTCCACCCACTCTTCATTCGTGGAGAGAGCCATCAGAACAAACCTACAATTCCACTACTCATTTTCTGAGGGAGAACCATCTACTCATGTGTTGAGGCCAAGATATTCCAACCCTACCATATAGATCTTGATCTCTAGCCTTTCCCAAGTTGCTTTCAACATAAATCATCTTTCCACCATAGCCAAATCTGTGAGAGAGAGTTGAGTGTTGGGGAGACTATCATTTGAAGCACAAGAGAAAGGAGTTCATCAACAACACACCATCTATTTCCTTTTGGAGAGTGGCGTCTCCTAGATTGGTTAGATGTCACTTGGGAGCCTCCGTCAACATTGTGGAGTTGAACCAAGGATGTCACGACCAATATGCGACCCTATCCAAAAGGAACTCGAAGGTCCCACCAAGGATAGACCCACATATTGAAACGCTTTTGCAAGGTGGATATCATTACATCAACATTACATAATAGATGGGGATACATACATAAGGCATACAATGCCACACGAATACAACATCACAATACATAAGATCATCATCCGACTACGGATGAAACACAAACAGAAACTCACACGACATCCACCCTGCTAGCCCAGGCTGCCGACCTGGAACCTATCCCCTGATCGAAGAAGAAGCAGAAGAAGAACTCCAAGACAAGCAAACATCGCTCTCGCGTCATGAACATCGCATAAACTTGTACCTGCAACTGTTGTTGTAGTAATTTGTGAGCCACGAGGACTCAGCAATCCCATTACCATGGGTATCAAGACTAGCAAAGCTTAAAGGGAAAGGAAGGGGGTAAGGTGGTGAGGCTGCAGCAGCGACTAAGCATGATATGGTGGCTAACATACGCAAATAAGAGCGAGAAGAGAACAAGCGGAACGGTCGTCAACTAATAATGATCAAGAAGTGATCCTGAACTCCTACTTACGTAAAACATAACCCAGAAACCGTGTTCACTTCCCGGACACCGCTGAAAGGAGTCCATCACGGCTACACACACGGTTGATGCGTTTTAATTCGGATCTGGTGTCAAGTTATCTACAACCGGACATTAACAAATTCCCATCTGCCTATAACCGCAGGCACGGCTTTCGAAAGATTATACCCTGCAGGGGTGTCCCAACTTAGACCATGACAAGCTCTCGCGATCAACGAAGGAATAGACCTTCTCCCAGGAAGACCCGATCAGACTCGGAATCCCGGTTTACAAGACATTTCGACAATGGTAAAACAAGACCAGCAAAGCCGCCCGATGCGCAGACAATCTCGATAGGAGCTGCACATATCTCGTTCTCAGGGCAACACCGGATAAGTCAAGCTACGAGTAAAACCAGCCCTCGAGTTGCCCCGAGGTGGCCCCGCAGGCTGCTCAGTTCGGACCAACACTTAGACAAGCACTGGCCCGGGGGGGGGCTAAAATAAAGATGACCCTCGAGAGAGCAACTCCCAAGGGAAAAGTATAGGTGGTGGTGAGGCAAATGGTAAAACCAAGGTTGGCCTTGCTGGAGGAGTTTTATTCAAAGCGAACTGTCAAGGGGGTCCCATAAATCACCCGACCGCGTAAGGAACGCAAAATCCGAGAACATAACACCGGTATGACGGAAACTAGGGCGGCAAGAGTGGAACAAAACACCAGTCAAAAGGCCGAGTCTTCCACCCTTTACCAAGTATATAGATGCATTAATAATATAAGAGATATTGTGATATCCCAATCAAAATCCTGTTCACCATGGAGAAATCTTCAACTTCACCTGCAAGTAGCAACGCTATAAGAGGGGCTGAGCAAAAGCGGTAACATAGCCAAGCAATGGTTTGCATAGGAAGGGTGTCAAAGGTTAGAGGTTCATGGCAATTTGGGATGGCTTGATAAACAGGTGATAGGTAACGCAGCATAGCGATAGAACGAAGAAACTAGCATAGCAATGATAGTAGTGAGATCCAGGGTAGCGGTCATCTTGCCTGAAATCCCACAAGGAAGAAGAATGAGTCCATGAAGAAGACGAACGGATGAAGCCACGAAGACGAACCAAGCATAGACGAACGAATCCTCACGATCGCAACGAAACAGGAACTAACAAGAAGCACACAACATGGTAAACACACCACACATGAACATGACATGATGCACAACAAGCATGATGCATGACAAAGCTACATGAACCTACTCATGGCAAGGGATGATGCAAACAAGAGCAACACATCAAGGCAAGTTTAAATGAGGCCGGGAACAACATATAACAAATCCGGTAAGTCCTCATATGCATATTTCGAAATTGGTCCAGATCTGAATAAACCTTATGTTCAAGTTGTTAAACAGCAAGTTAAGATGCACAAAGATGATCTACACGAGATTCTAGTCAAGTTACATATAAAGCTCATTTAGTTCAGAGCTACGGTCTAGAAGATATGAGCAAAACAAGACAAACATGGCATTGATGCAAAATGCACCCAAACATCAAGCAAACACCTCAAAACAAGGATGCAACATGATAATATGAAACTACATGCAAAATCAAGCAAGTTTCATATAGAGCACACCTAAAACGGAGCAACGGTTCAACGCATACACTCTATACAAGTTTAAAGGACAAGTTGTCCAAAACAGCAACTAGGCATATTGCAAGCATCAAAACAACATGCTACAGGACCTCAACAAGAAAATAAAAGGCATGGGCATGATGTACAGGTAAAGCATAACAAAACATGAACACTGAACTATCTCCAGAAATCACTAGAACATGCTCAAACACACATGGTAAGATTGCAAGTTATAACAATTTCAGACTTTGCAGAAAATAACATCACGATGCAATGTTCAGAGCTATCAAACAACATGTTACAGGAACTTATCATGGCAAACAGAGGCATGGCATGAATCTACTAATTGCATAGATCAAAAGTCCCTTACTTACCATAAGCCAAAAAGGATCCGAAAATATGATGGCACCCATGTAAACATAGCAAGTTATTATACAGATTCATACATGACAGGAACATAATTATGAAGGCATGTAGATGAGCTTGTGCAACTCACTACAGAGCAATACATGGCATGGCAAGGCACCCAACAGTAAGAAGACATATTTATGAAGCTAATCATGGCAATAGCAAGGTCATAGGGTGCATGGAACACTAGGAAAACACATGGAAACAACTGAACTTAATGTTAACAGGCTGGCAGCAACATTATGAAACAACTTTAGAGCAAGATTACAACAAGATACAGCAACCTATAAATGCAACCAGGGGCATGGATGGACAGAGGATGACATGTAGACCACAACATATTTATAGAACATCTCCAGATTATGCATAGAATGATTAGTAGCAACATGTTTATATAGCATCGCAAAATAACAGATTCAGCCTAGCAAAACAGCAACAGCATGTACACTACTTAACAAGCTCGAATCACTCACCACAAGTCATTGCATGACAAGATAAGCATAGCATCATCAAGAAGACATGTTTGTGAAACAAACCAAGTCAAGAACAAGTCCATAGCATGCAAGGATCAACTATCGCAACCTTGGCCAAATTGAATAACATGTAAACAATCTGCCAGGAAACATTTTGAAGCAAAAGTAGAGCACGAAAATGACATGCTAGACTACTCCATAATTTCAACCAAGGGCATGAATGGATAGACAATAACCTATTGACACCCTTACTGAAGTATCTCAAAATATGCATGAATCTCTCTGTAGCATCATGTTTACATGGCATCAAAATAACAGTAGAACAGGGACTAAAATCAGCAACATTACGAAGCCTAGTTTGCATGCTTGTGCTAGTCACCACATTGATCACAAAAATACATAGTAATCACCTCTATAAAGAAGACATAGCATAGATCAAAACACATGAACACATCAACCTCATAGGATGCACACATCAATCATGGCAAAAATGACAAAAGAGCTCGTTCTGTTAACAGACAGCAGAAAACATCATGAAGCACTCTTACAACGATGATTCAGGCATCAAGATGAGCTCAAATGAATATGATACAATGGAATGAAATGATGTACTTGTTGAGACGAACAATTTGACATATTACACGCACAAAACAGAGCTATGGATGCAGAGATATGATGGCATGAACAAGGCATGAAAATACTAGAATCTGGGGACTTGGTCATTTTTTTTACCACGAAAACAGTGAGCGTGGAGAAACTATGCATCGCTCGGGGCGAGGGATGGGGATGGAACTGAGGCTCACCTTGCTGGGCCACGGCCCAGGTCGGCGAGGACGGAGCGGGCCAGCGTGCTGGGCTGCGGAGCTAGCTGGGCCGCGGGGAGGCCCACGCGGTGGTGCGAGCGGGCGGGGCCGCGCCCGACCCCGAGCAGGACGATGATGGCGGCTCGGCGCCGCTCCGGGACGGAGACGAGGGGGAGGGGCGGAACCACGGTGAAGGAGCGACGGAGGAGGCTGGATCCGGCGGTGGGGCACCGGATCTGGGCGCGGGGTCGACCGGCGGCGGCGAACTCCATGGCGGCGAGGTCCCTAGGTGGCGGCGGCGGTTCCCTGCGAGGCAGAGAGCTCGGGTGAGATCCAGGCCGGGGAGAGGAGAAAGGAGGCGCGACGGGAAGGAGGCGGCGAGGTTCGCGACCGGCGGCGGAGGCAGTGGTCGCCGACGGGGAGGCGCTCGGGCAGAGCGGAGACGGGGCACTAGGCGAGGCGCAGGAGTGCGGGGGCGACGCGCGATGGGCCTGGCGGGCCGGCACCGGGCCCAGGCGGGCCACGGCGGCGCGAGGCGTAGTGGGGACGCGGGAAGGCCGTGTGGCACATGGGGATTGGCCGCGAGCGACACTGGGTGGCGAGGAGCCAATAGGGGCGCGCCAAGTGGCTCCTGTGAGGTGGCCGGCGGTGGATCTGGAAGGGGGGAGGTAGCGGCGCGGATTTCAAGGAGGAGGTGGGGTTGGCTGCAGTTAGGGGTTAGGGAAGAGGTAGGTTAGGTTAGAGCAGGCCAAAAATGGACTAGGGTGTCCATATATAGCAGAGTTGCTAGGGTTAGGGGGGTTTTGGAGCCCTCCGATCTCGATCAGACGGTTCCGGAAGCGAGGGGTGTTAGGCTGGGCCTAGGAGGGATTAGTGGGCTGTGAAGAGAGGGCTTGGGCTGAGGGGAGAGAAGAGAAATGCAGCCCAGCGGCAGTTTCGGAGACCGAAACATCCGACGAAGGTACCGACAATGGTACCGCTAAGTTTGACGGTTGGGCTATCAAATGGACTCCGAATGCGACGAAAGTTGGCAAGCGGCCTGTCTACACTAAAATAAGACCGCACGACAAGTTGCAACCCATTCCGAGAACATTTTTATGCCACTAATAAAATAATATTTCGGAGGTGCCGCGGGCGCGTGCGAGTGTGTCTGGACTCCGAACGGACAATGGAGAGAACCGGCGGAACCCGAACGGATGCAAGTTTTGAAAAACATGCAGATGAAATGCAGATGATGACATGATAAAATGCAACACGCAAGCAAATGACATGGCAACGACGGCGAATAACTGGCAGACACCTGGCACATTGGATCCGGGGCGCTACAAAGGAGTTTGTAAGGGCAAGGAGATCGCCCACTTCATGAAGATCTACACTAGTGAGGCAAGTCCTTCGTGGGCGATGGCCATGATGGGATAGACAAGGTTGCTTCTTTGTGGACCCTTCAAGGATGGAGCCCTCCGTGGACTCGCGCAACCGTTACCCTCCGTGGGTTGAAATCTCCATCAACGTGGATGTACGATTGCACCACCTATCAGAACCACGCCAAAAATCTCCGTGTCAACATTGCGTTTGCCCCTTCCAAACTCCCCCATTTACTTTCTTGCAAGTTGCATGCTTTACTTTCCACTGCTCATATACTCTTTGCATCCTTGCTTGAATTGTATTGATATTGCTTGACTTGTGCTAAGTTGCTAAAATCTGCCAAGAACTAAAATTGGGAAAAGGTTAAGTTTTTATTTGGTCAAGTAGTCTAATGACCCCCCCTCTAGACATACTTCCGATCCTACAAGTGGTATCGGAGATTTGGTCTCCATTTGCCTTGATTTCCACATGGTACTAATTTCTGTAGTTGGAAACATAGGATGAAAATGCATATTCTTGACTTAACCCCGCCATTTGGGCTATTGTATGTATTGGCTTGCAAGGTGAATTCTTTGATGGGAGAGAAATAAACCGTGCAGCTACCGCGGAAGAATTGAAGATGTTGCAATACAATGCTCAAGCTTGCGATATCCTCTTCAATGGATTGTGCCCTGATGAATTCAACAAAATCAGCCGTCTTGAGAATGCAAAGGAAATTTGGGATACTTTGATTGATATGCATGAAGGTACCGACTCCGTCAAGGAATCCAAGTTGGATGTGCTTCAAAGTCAACTTGACAAGTTCAAAATGAAGGACGGTGAAGGTGTCGCCGAAATGTACGCTAGGCTTGCTCTCATCACAAATGAGAATGCCGGCTTAGGAAGTGAAGAGATGACCGACAAATTCATCATCAAGAAGATCATGAGAGCCTTGGATGGAAAATACGATACCCTCTGCACATTGATCCAAATGATGCCAAATTACAAAGATCTCAAGCCAAGCGAAGTCATTGGAAGAATTGTTGCTCATGAGATGTCACTTAAGGACAAAGAAGAGTTTCACAACAAGTCTAGTGGTGCTTACAAAGCCTCATGTGATGCTCCTACATCATCAAATGTGAAACAAGCCTTCAATGAAGAACTGGGCTTATAGGTGGAGAACTTCAACAACTTCAACAAGAGTAGAAACAAGGAAAGAAGTTACAAGTCAAGGTCCTACAACGACAAAAGATCTTCTAGTCATGAGCGAAATTGCTACAATTGTGGAAAACCCAGACACTACTCCAATGAGTGTACGGCTCCTTATAAAAGAAGAGAATACTAACCTAAAAGAAGAAGCAAAAGGGAAGAATCACCTCCAAGAGAAAGAAGGAGTAGAGATGATTGCTATGAATGAAGAACCTCTCAAAGAAGCAAGGATTTAGAAAGAAAGGACAAGTCATCAAGGAGCTACACAAAACAAAGACATCAAGCTCATATTGGTGAATGGGTATCCGGCTCCGACTCTGACCACCACTCCGAGAGAAGTTATCACTCCGACTCCGAATATACTCAAGATGAAGGTGTTGTCGGTCTAGCACTTGTGTCAACCAACTCCTACAACATATTTGATTTGCCAAATGAAGGAATTGGGAGATGCTTCATGGCTAAAGTCCCCAAGGTAACACACCCCGAGTATGTTGATTTCAATAGTGATGATGATGACTTGCTAGGTGATGATGATTTACTTGTTGACAACTCTAGTGATGAATACTATGATGAAACGTCAATTAATTGTGCTAATCAAGATAAAATGAATGACAATTATAAGGAGAAGATTGAGCATCTAACTAAAGAACTAAACACTCTTAAGTTATCTCATGAAACTACTTTATAAGATCATCGAGAACTTTTAAAAACTCATGAGAAGTTATGCTTCGAAAAGCTCAATCTTGAGCAAGAGCATGGGTTCTTAAAGGCCATCATTGATGATCTTTGGAAGAAAAGTTCTTCTTACATTACCAAGAATTTACTCATGTCTACTTACATGCCTCAAGTAAATTCAAGCAACAAGAACAAGAAAAATTCTTCTTCTAGTAGTAACAATAATCATACTAAATCCAATATTGTTGCTTATAGTAGTTCTCTTGATTCCACTAATTATTCTCTTAGCCAAGTTACTCTTGAGCAAGAAATAGCCTATTGAAGGGAATTATAGAGAAAGGTCTGGGCTTTGAGTAATAAATTTGAGGAAATTGTACGCAAGCAAGGAAGGGAAGGGAAGAATCAAGGTGTTGGCTTTGAATGAAAGTTCAATGCCAATGGAGTTGACTGGGAAGAAGATCAATACCCCAAGACGAAGTTTGTTCCTCAACAAGAGAAGTATGACCCTACTACCTTCAAGGGCACACAAGCTTAAGATGATCTTCCACCACAAGACCACAAGCTAAAAGGCAAGGACAAGCTTCAAGAAGAGATTGATGCGTTTGAAGATGCTCCAAAGGCCTTGGACAAGTGGGTTACCAAGACTTCATCAAGTTCTACTTCATCAAGTACACCTACAACTCCAAGGATTCCCATCAAGATGATGTGGATCCCGAAGAAGGAGAACTAGAGAGTTCTTGAGGGTGACTCCGCCAACATACTTCACTCATATTTATCTTGGCAAGGACAAGTGCAAAAAACTTCCACATCTTGCACTAGTTCAAGGAGTCACAAACCCTCTTGTTGGTAAGACAAGGGACAAGGTAACCTAATGCTTTAATGGACATCATTATGTGTGTGCTTCACTCTGTGTCTATGGATATCCTTGTTTGTTCCTTGTGGGACTAACCCATGTAGGTGTTGAAAGTGCAACTCACTCCAATGTATTGCTTCAAATGATCTACATCAACAATGAGCATCCACATCTTCGATATCTACATGAAGTCATCATCGACAAAACCCAAGGTTAGTTGATCCCTCTTAAGGGGGGATATCACATCTAGGGGGAGCTTTACTCTAAGAATTGAGCTAAAGCAACTCTAATGGTGTGAACACAACAATGCATTATGTAAAAGTGGTAACCCCACTTGTGCTTAAACGATGAGTATGACCTATGATCAAATGTTCTCATTTGACTCCTAAGTCAATATACTCATATATAGATGACCTAGCCATCGCCAATTGCTTGATAGATGCTAGAGTGATTGTGCATGCTTTGCCACATATTTCATTTTCCATTTTATTGTGTGAGCATGTTGGTTGCATACTTTTCTCATTCGAGGACATCCATTTGTTGCTATGATTGTTTGGAGTTTCTTCTTTTTGCCAAATGGATGGACAAGAATGACTAAGAACTCCCTCTAGCTATCTATGCTTTTCTCTTCTCAAACTCTATTCATGCTACATCACAAAGTTTGATCTAAGTCAAATTCAAACCCTCTGTGTGAGGAGCACTCGGAATCCCATTTGGTCATAGACTTAAAACTTCCAAAACCTCATTGTGTATTTCGGTCTGACCGACTCCTCCATTTCGGTCACACCGAGTTCACTGGGTTGATCAAGTTTCAATCTCGGTGCAACTAATTAGAACCTTTCGGTCTCACCGAGTTGCAGTAACCGCTTGCCGTTCTGCGTCTCGGTGCCACCGAGTTGTTCCACTTGGTCACACCGAGAGTGTAAGTATATAAATACCGCAGGCCAGATTTTGGAAATCACTTCAAAACCCTGTCGCCTGCGCGTGTCCAGCTCTGCCTCTCGAGTCTCCGGATCGTCACGTCATCACCAGCAACCTCCCGCCACTAGTCTCCGCCGCCATCAACGGATTTCTTTGTTGCCGTTGCCGCTGTAGGGAACTCATCGCCGAACTAGGGTATGAGTTCGACCCCTTGTGCACTCTTTTTACTTCTGATGCCAAGCACAAGGTCAATGCTATGTTCTATTCCACTTATGAGATCGATCCATCCACAAAGATTCTCCATTAGACTAGATTTGATTTGAAAATTTAGGGTTAGGTTTCTACCGGACTCATCTCAGATCGACTGAGTTGTAGGAATCAGTTCCATCGATTTTGCTTAGGCCAAAGCACAAGTGATTTTCGGTCTGAGCAAAATTTGCAAATCGATCTGACCGATACCAGGACTTTGTTAAACCATAGAAAACTCGGAGTCACCGAACAGTGTCTCGGTCTGACCGATTCCACATGTTTAGACTCCAAAGTTGCTTCGGTGTCACCGAGTTTTACAGATCGGTAGCTCCGAAATGCTTCCTATAGAAAACTAAAACTAAGTTTTTGACTCATTCTTTTTGCAAAAACTCTGCACTTTGTGATGCTCCTCTACTCTACCTCATCTATATCTATTCACAGGGTGTGCTGTCAGTTTGATTTTCCAGAATGTCTGACCAGAGTAATAGCCAGAACAAATCAGAAGAGCAAGTGCACATGAGTGAGGGCACAAGTCCGTCTAGCAGCTCTAATGATGGAAGCATGAGCACTCCAAGCAAATTGCCCAAAGCAGCAACAAGGACAAAGAAAAAGATAACCTCAGATTCAGAGATGAGGACTATGTGGCTACTGAGGATGAAGTAAGCTCCAAGAAGAAAGTGCTGAAAAAGGAATATGGAACTGCTGCTACAACAAAACCTGGAATGCACAAGGAGGCACCTGCTAGGAGATTTCCCATGTCAAAGGCCAGAACTTCCACTTAGGAAACTATGGTCTTCTCACTTGAGACAAGAGCAGGTGGAGAAGGGAAGAAGAGGGTCATAAAAACAATAGCTAGAGTGATTGGAAATCCTTCTATGAGGAAGGATTTTGAAAGTGCAAAGGAAGAGGAAGAAGAGGTTGCTGCTCAAGCACCTCCTACAAAGGCAAAGAAGCTGATGGGGGAGGCCATCAAGTCTGGGCAGCTTCTTCTAAGCCCAAGACGACCCCCAAAGCTCTAGCTCAAGCTCCAAAGAGAAGCACCAGAAACATACCTGCTACAGAGAAGAACAAGGCCCAAGTTCTTATGAAGCTGAAGCCCAAGATTCCAGACCACAATGACAGTCACCCAGTGGCTAAAAACATGAAGGAAAGAAAGGATGTTGGTCTGAGAAAGTGGAGACAAGCTGATCCATATGATGTGAGTAGGAGGACTGCAGTGGACTACAAGTTCCACACCAAAGAGCAACAGGATTTCTATGAGACAGTGTTGCTGGACAAGAAACCCATAGTCAGTGATATGAGATGGGTGGTCTGGAAGTTCATTGATGCTAATGCTGATCATTTCCCAAGTGTGCATGAAAGCTTCAAAGCAAATGGTGTTGATAACTTTGTTGGTCAGAAGCTCACCAAATGGAATGATGAGCTCATTATGCAATTCTACTCAACAACTCATTTCTATCCAAATGGAAGAATTTTGTGGATGACAGAAGGACAGAGGCACAAATCAACTGTCGATGAGTGGGCTAGGCTCATAAATGCCACAGAAGAAGAAGAACATCAAATAGATGTGTATGCTGAGAGAAGAAGGATCACAACACCATGGCAAATATGTATAAGGAAATTCCAGATTAGGCCTCAGAAACACATAAGTTTGATCAGTCTACTATTTGTTGTCTAGTTTGGCCACCATAAACACTATCTTGAGGCACACTTTGTTGCCCAAATCTGGAGATCACAGTATGATTAGAGGCCATTCCATCAACTTGCTGCAGTTTTTTGATGTCGTACCACAGAAATTCAAGGTCATGAGCCTGATTGTAAAGAAAATCAAAAGGACATCAGCTGACCAAAAGAGATCTTTTGTATATGCTCCACATGTCCAAGAGCTAATCAATTCCAAGATGAAGCAATGAGTGTATCTGTTGGACAAAGAACATCTTCCTTTGCTACCTCAATTTGAGGACAACACAATTGTCATGGATGCTAATGATCCATCTTCATTTGCAGCTCATGAGAAGAAGGAAAAAGCCAGGACAGCAAAAGCAGCAAAGATGCCAAGTGCAGCAGAGGCTTCAGAAGTCTTTCTCAAGTCAAAATAAGACCAGCTTGGGATTCTGATTCAATCAAAGCTGAGGATTAAGAAAGGACTAGCTACCCTGACTCAGAACCAAGAGAGCTTGGAGAGGATAATTGAGACAAAATTCTATGATCTGGACATGAAAGTGCCTGAGATTCAGACATCTATTGAAGAACTCCAGGAAGAAGCTCAGGAGAGGAAGGGCAAAGCTACAACACAGGGGTTCCATAGGCTGCCTAGGGCAAAGAGGTGTGCAGCAGTTCCAGTGACAGGCACTAGAGCCACAACTTCAGCACCTACAGCCAAAACTCCCACAACTCCTGTTGCCCCTCCAGTGGCAACCCCTGCAGCTCCAACATCATCTACAGAAGCATTCGTCCTTGGAGTCATCTCAACACCACTTCCTTCCGAAGATCAAGCCTAGAGAGACACATAGCACTATGCATTTTCGAGCTTTTTGGTAACTTGTTACCAAAGGGGGAGAAAGTGTATAGATCATAGGCTTTGGAGAGAGAGAGAGAGTTGTCTCTTTTTGCTACTTATTTGCTTTGCTTACTTTGTTGAGATACATTATGTCTGTGTGTGTGAGATACTTTGTATGATCATGTGCTTGATCATATCACTCTTTATACTTATGCTTGAATGATGACATTATCTATCTCATGTATGATCATTCACTTTGCCTTGGTGATGAGTTTGTGTTCTTATTTATTATCATTTTGAGTGCTACACCAAGATGTATGTGACATGGTGTAAGTGCATCTAGTGCCCCTTAGTGATTTTGGTGTATTTAAGACTTATAGGTTAAGGGATTGATGTGTTTGTGAGTGTACACAGGTCTATAAGTCTATGAGGAGTTTGATATTTATAGAGAAAGTCGACCCCTAAAAATGAAGTTCTTCAACTGAAGACTTTGGATCTCTGAAGACTTTCTGAAGACTTTGAAAGTGAAGAAATTGGTGTGACCTTGAAGACTAGGCAATCATTCAAGGAACATGAAGCGTGAAGAATTTTGTTTTCGTAGTTCCATTTTCTCTTTCTTGAGTCATAGGAAACACCGTACTGTTAAAGGGGGTCGAGGAAATACTAAGGAAAAATTTCCATGTGATGCTCAACTCAAAATCCTACACCTACCAATCCCTTCGAGTGAAGCCATTGGAAATCTCATACAGTTCAGTCATACTCTTCAGTGACAGAGACAAAGTTCTTTTGGTCTCTGATGAATTTAATCTGATTGAGGAGTTAGGAATTCACGAGTGTGAATTGCCTACACAGTGAGGAACATGATATCCCTGAGGATTTTGATAGTCAAAATTCCGACTGTTGTTGTGCTATGCGCCAGCGGTTCCAAAATATCTACCCACCTAATGGTCATATTAGACAAGGGCATTTATGTCTTATCATGTCGGGCTACTCCCGAGGCTATAAATAGCCGCCCTCTTCAACCACTAGTTGGTTGGCTGCTCCGAGAGAAACTGACACTTGTCAATTGTGAGCATCCCACCCTCCGAGGACTTTGAGCGAAAATCATCAAGTGAGGACAAGCCAAAAACCCAACACCTACAAACCCAAAGTGATTGAGCATCACTGAAGAGATTGATCCTGCATGGATCTGACACTTGTTTCCTTTGAAGACTGTGCTTCTTCCAGACGGTTAGGCGTCAAGGTCTAGAGCATCCAAGAGGGATTGTGGATCGCCGAGTTACCGAGTTTGTGAAGGTTCGAAAGTCACCTAAAGACTTACCACGAGTGATTGGGCGAGGTCTGTGTGACCTTAGCTCAAGGAGAATACGGTGAGGACTGTGTGTCCGGGACTGGGTGTCCTCGAGTTTAAATACTCAGCCGCTCCAACCAGATGTACAACTGAGATAGTAGTTGGAACTGGTCTACCAAATCATTGTATTCACCAAGCTAACTGCTTCTATTTCCTCAACTCTTTAATTTCCTCATGTCTATTGTTGTGTGCCTATTCATATCTGTTTGAAGACTTTGACTGAAGACTTTCTCAATTTCCTCAGTTCAATTTCTTCAGTCTGTCTGTCTTCTTTCTTGTATTATCATGTGTTTACGCTTTCTGTACTCTGCGCTTGTCTTCATCTTGTCATAATGACTATTCTTGTACTCTGTTATGTTTACTTCTAAGTACTTATTCCGCTGCAAGTAGTTCTTCATTTAGGAATTTCCTCACCAGCAAATTCCTCAGTGAAGAATTCATAAAAATTGCCTATTCACCCCCCTCTAGTTGATATAATGCACTTCACATGCAAGACTAACCCATGATCCTAACAGTTTGTGAATTTGCAGTCCAAAGCAAATTTTAAACAATGCACAAATTTAGGGGGAGTTATTACTTATCACATACTTCTCAAAGCGACAATGTACTTCATTCTTATTATCATTTGTCGAAGCATTGATCTATATGTTGTCATCAATTACCAAAAAGGGGGAGATTGAAAGTGCAGCTAATCCCTGGGTGGTTTTGGTAATTCTTAACAACATATAGTTCATTGATGATCTTTCGAGATAATCATTTCAGAAAGTTCAATGATTGGCATGGCATGGACTAGAGATGTGGACTCCTCAAAATGCAAAGGATATATATTGGCAACAAGCTCAAGACTCTACAATTTTATTTTAGTGATCCAAGATCACATTGAGTCCATAGGAAAGCCAACACTATTAAAAGGGGATGAGGTGTTGCTTAATGGCTTACTTGCTCAAAATGCTTTGTGATATGTTCCAAAACCCTCAACCACTTTCTCATTTCCACATATGTCCGAAACCCAAAAGTCAAATTCGGCCCCACCGATTTGATCTATCCGGCGCCATCGAGTTTCATTTGACATAGCCACTGCCACAAACCCTAGTTACTTCGGTCTAACTGATAGGGATCTCGGTCTCACCGAGATGGGATTGCAAACTCTCTGTTTCCTTGTTGTAACATTTCGGTTGCACCGAAAGAGCAAATCAGTCCCACCGAGTCTGCATTGCAAACTCCATGTTTCCTTTTCGTAACACTTTGGTCCCACCAAAGTGAGCGAATCAGTCCCATCGAGTTTGCCTGACCAACCCTCTGTGTACGTATTGCTGCAATCGGTCCCATCGAGTTTATGCGATCGGTCACACCGAGATTACGTTATGCCCTAACCCTAGCATATCTGTCATATCGAGATGACTACATCGGTCCCACCAAAAATACCGGGTCTGCTGATTCGGTCCCACCAAGTTTGGGAATTTGTGTGTAACGGTTAGATTTTGTGTGGAGGCTATATATACCCATCCACCCACTCTTTATTCATGGAGAGAGACATCAGAATAAACATACACTACCACTACTCATTTTCTGAGAGAGAACCACCTACTCATGTGTTGAGGCCAAGATATTCCAATCCTACCATATGAATCTTGATCTCTAGCCTTCCCCAAGTTGCTTTCCACTCAAATCATCTTTCCACCATAGCCAAATCTGTGAGAGATAGTTGAGTGTTGGGGAGACTATCATTTGGATCACAAGAGCAAGGAGTTCATCAACAACACACCATCTATTACCTTTTGGAGAGTGGTGTCTCCTAGATTTGTTAGGTGTCACTTGGGAGCCTCCGTCAAGATTGTGGAGTTGAACCAAGGAGTTTGTAAGGGCAAGGAGATCGCCTACTTCGTGAAGATCTACCCTAGTGAGGCAAGTCGTTTGTGAGCGATGGCCATGATGGGATAGACAAGGTTGCTTCTTCGTGGACCCTTCATGGGTGGAGCCCTCCATGGACTCGCGCAACCGTTAACCTCCATGGGTTGAAGTCTGCATCGACGTGGATGTACGATAGCACCACCTATTGGAACCGCGCCAAAAATCTCTGTGTCAACATTGTGTTTGCCCCTTCCAAACTCCCCCCATTTACTTTCTTGCAAGTTGCATGCTTTACTTTCCACTTCTCATATACTCTTTTGCATGCTTGCTTGAATTGTATTGAGATTGCTTGACTTCTGCTAAGTAGCTAAAATCTGCCAAGAACTTAAATTGGGAAAAGCTTAAGTTTTTATTTGGTCAAGTACACTAATCACCCCCCTCTAGACATACTTTTGATCCTACAGAAGGGCAATAGAGTTGATGTAGAAACCCTCCGTGATCGAATCCCCCTATGGCAGGATGCCGGAAAAGGCCCCTAGATGTGATCTCACGGGTACATAAGGTTGCACGCTGGAAAAGTGTTTTCGTGTATGCTTCTGGTGGTTGGGGGATATATGTGAATACATAGTATGAAGAAGTAGGTCGGTGGAGCCACGTGGATCCCACAAGGCAGGGGGCGCGCCCTCCCCCTTGTCGCTACCTTATGGCTCTCCCGACTTGATCTCCAAGTCTCCTGGTTGGTCCAGGAAAAATCATCATGAAGGTTTTATTTCGTTCGGATTCCGTTTGGTATTCCTTCTCTACGAAGCTTAAAATCAAGGAAAAAATAGAAAGTGGAACTGTGCACTAGGTTAATAGGTTGCTCCAAAAAATAATATAAAATAACATATTAAAGCATATAAAACATCCAAAACAGAGAATATAATAGCATGGAACAATAAAAAATTATAGATACATTGGAGAAGCGTAAAACACTACTCCTGCTTTTGTGGATTGATGGAGGAACCGTTAAGAACGCGCGGCACTCAAGCCCATCAATGTCGCCTCGGGGAGAGCAGCTACGCGCGTATGAGTACACGAGCGTCTGAATCCTTTATAAGGTTGCCACGATCCTCCTTTTATCGGCTAAGGGGTTTCCAGAATGGAAAAACGGTCATAATACAGTGATTAGATAGCTAACAGTGCTATTTACCTAACTCTAGCAGTTAGGACAAAGCACATTAAATGCACTGCTAGGTGTCATGCTATGGATGCGGCTCAGCATGCCTTCCGCGTTGCTTAGTCACCTTCCATCTATCTGCTTGACACGTCTCTGGATGGGTGTCCTATAGAGGTGGTCTTCCTCCTAAATGGCTGCCACGTGCCAAATGACAGCCACTTAGCTACATGGGGGCTCGACACCGCACCGATGGATGACTTGCATTGCGATGCGGTGGAGCGTTGGAGTCTTTGCAAGGATGTAGGCCTGCCAGCGGCCCCGACAATCCTTGTTGAGGACATCTTTGGGACTTATGTTCAGGGTGGCCTCGACCAGACCAGGCTCGGCTGCCCGGTAAGGGAGGTTTTTCCTAAGTGGTATCTTGTTCTCTAGGCTTGTCTTGGTCTTCTTGATCCGCCCCTTGATTCATCAAAGGGCTATCTCTCTCGCTTGGTTTTGTCTTGAATGCTTGGTCAAGTTTGCATCTCTGCCACTGAGCCTGTGTATAGTACCGGCAACATACATGAAGATTTCTTGCACGGACAGGAGCCCCCATGGATGTTGTGGTAGAACACGACCACCTATGGGGCCATTGGCCCCTTTGTGGTTCGGATGGAGGAAGGTCGCATTGCAGAAAGAGCGGAGACCATGAGATAGCACGGCAGTGATCGCGCTGGTGGGTTTTACCCAGGTTCGGGCCACTGAGAAGCATAAATTCCTACTCATGCTTTGATGGATTGATGGAGGGACCATGAAAAGCGTGCGGCGCTCAAGCCCGACAAGGTCGCCCCCGGGGGAGCAGCTACACAAGTATGAATACACGAGGTTCTGAATCCTTTCTAAGTTTGCCACGGTCCTCCTTTTATAGGCTAAGGGGTGACCACAATGGAAAAACGGTCATTATCATACCTAACTCTGGCAGTTAGGACAAACTGCATTAATTGCAGTGCTATGTGTCACGCTGTGGATGCGGCCCGGCAGGCCTTCCACACCACTTAGTCACCTTCCATCTGTCAGCTTGACACGCCTCTGGACGGGTGTCACATAGAGGTGATCTTCCTCCTAAATGGCTGCCACATGCCAAATGACAGCCACTTAGCTACCTGGGGGCTCGATACCGCACCGATGGATGACTTGCATTGCGATATGGTGGAGCGGTGGAGTCTTGGTGGGAATGTAGGCCGCCAGCGGCCCCGGCAATCCATGTCGGGGAAGTCTTTGGGACTTCTCTTCGGGGTGGCCTCGACCTGACCAGGCTCGGCTGCCCGGTAAGGGAGTTTTTTTCCTTAGTGTATCTTGTTTTCTTGTCTTGTCTTGGTCTTGTTGATCTGCCCCTTGATTCACCAAAGGGCTATCTCTCTAGCACGGTTTTGTCTTGAATGCTTAGTGGAGTTTGCATCCCTGCCACTGAAACTGTTTACAGTCCGGGTAACATACGTGAAGGTTTGTTGCACCGACAGGGGCCCCTGGGCCTGGCCCAACCATGCTACCGAGCATCGCTGGGGTAGACCCTGTCAGGTACACAGGCAGGGCATTTATTATGATATTCTCCTCTTTCTTGATAGCTTCTTTACTTCTTCATTAACCTGTGCTTGGGTCAGTTCCCGGTTTTTCTGTGCATCGCCCAGGATGTCGTGGGGGAGATTTATGACATGACCCATAGGTCGCCCATGTCCCACGTTCACGGGGCAGTAACTGCCATTCCACTAACCCCCCCCCTACCCTTGCTGTTTCTGCCACATATGCCGCATGCATTGTGCAGGGTTGGTGGCAGATGCGGAGGGCACATGAATGAGTGCCAAGGCAGAAAGCCAGGCGCCATGGATAGGCACAGGAGGTCAGTATCGATTCCGTGCGCCGTTAGTGATGCAGAGGAATCATACTGGTGGATCGGGCGGTTGCCTCCTGGGTGAGGAGCCAGCCCCCAGCCACGTTTGCCTATAAAAGGGGACGTGTGGGAGGTGCTGGCTCACACATATTGTTTCCTCCTTCCTTCTGATATTATCTCTCCATCATGGTGAAGGGCAGAGGGCGTAGTGGCACCCTAGTAGTGGCGACAAGGGCTTCTGTTCGACACCGCCTCCCTCCTCATGTTGGGGACGGGGGGGGGGGGGGGGGCGGAGCCTGTCGTGAGAGGAGGCGAGAGAGGACGCGGACATGGTCGTCGTGGCTCTTAGGGTCGAGGAGGACCGCCGGCATTCTGATCGCACCTCCTTCGTCCATTCAGGACCCGAACAAAGGACACCTCAGGAACGAGTCGCTGGAGTTTATTGTGAAGCTGCACGGGCCCCTGCGTAGACCTCTTCGGGTTCCTACCCCATTTGAAAGGGCGATGGAAGTCAAGCAGCCACCAGGGTGGAGGCTGCACATTTGGGGCTGCTGCAATGGCAGCATGCACGCGGATGTGGAGTTCCCCTATCCTCATGTTATGCTTCTCCAGAATGGCTGGAAGACCTTTGCCCATGCTCATATCTTGGCGGCCGGCCACGTTCTCCATTTCAAGTTAATGGACGCTGCCCTGCTCTCCATCAAGGTCTTCGGGTGCTCGGTGCTCTCTTTGGGTGCTGCACGAAGAGTTTGACTGACGATGAAAGCTCCTCCTCGAGTGATAACGATGAGGAGGACAATGTCGGCAATGAGGTGACGCTGATGGGGAGGACGGTGGCTCCGACTCCGGCTGAACGCCAGTCACACTATCACCGTTAGTGGGAGGTCGGCGGCACCACCATTTGCACCTGCATATCCTCCCTGGCAAGGCGATTTGGTGTGGTGTTGGGTGTGGATGGTGTCTCCGGCTCCTCCAGTAATCTTCCAGCTGGACCCCAGCAAGCTTCGTCCGCCCTGTGTGTCCTGCTGGCCCTATTGGCGGTGATCAGGGCATCACCTAGCCACTCTCTCCACCCATCACCTTCATCCGCACCCTGCCGATCTTGTCAGGTTGCGCCTGGTAGGCCCAGACGGGGTCAGGCTGGGCTTCTGCAAAGGCACTCCTTTTGCCCTCTTCACTTCCCAATATAGTTCCTAGGAGGAGAGGCACAAGAAAGGGATTACGGGGCACTTATGTTTTTTCAATCTAAAATATGTAGGCTCCAGCAAAACTTTAGTTTCAAATATGTAATCTCTTCTATCCATGTTTGTACTATGTAAGCTTTGTACTTGTTTATTCACATATTAATGGAAAACGACGTTCTTGCCGAGTACTGGTGCATGTACTACAATCATCTAGAGGACAAGTGCCTATATAATTTTAAGTAAACAAGTTTTCTCTGGCAAGCTATCGTGTCGGTGCCTTCCATTTTTTGTCGCGGGGCTTGGCCTTCCGGGCTCAAAACTATGGAAGGGGATCAGCTCCTCGTCAAACCTTCTCTGCCAAAATCCACTAAAACCATCTTGAACGAAGCAACATTTTGGTCGAAGGATGGGATCACAAATGCTTCGAAGGTGACAATGTTTTTCTATGCACAAGTTTCCTTCTTACAGAACATGTATGGATAAAAAGGAACTTATCTGTTTAGCTTGCCGGGGATCCATATGTAGGCTTTTTTCCGTTTCTTCTTTTGGGACTGAGTCCGTGGGAGCCCTGCAGTTAGTCCAGAGGAAAACAAAGCAACATATGATCTTATCTACATGATCATGGCAAGTTCATGTTATGCTATGCATGCATGCAAGTTTTTGGTGCCCCCAGCGCTTCGTTTTATTGTTTGTGCTCAGGGTCTGTGCCTGGCTTTGTCCAAAGGGTTACATGTGCATCAGCAAGGCTTGTACAAAAGGGTGGTGGCCGTGTGGGGCCCGACAGCCGTGCCGTATGGGTAGAACTTACGAAGATGCTCAACATTCCATGAGTTTTCCAATTGAATGGCATCTCCGGTCTCCAGACGGACTGCGCCGGGTCTGCTGACTCGCACAACCCGGTAAGAGCCTTTCCACTTTAGCGTCAACTTGTTTGTACCCTTGGTGGACTGAACACGCCTAAGGAAAAGGTCGCCTTCCTCAAGGTTCTGCGCATGAACCATGCGGTTGTGATAGCGATGCAGGGCTTGCTAGTAGCATTCAGCATGCGTAGCAGCCCGTAGACGGTTCTCCTCAAGAAGCACGTCATCGTCATGTTGGTGCTGCTCTTGCTCTACTTCATCATAAGCAAATACTCAAGGTGACTCATATATGAGTTCTGTGGGGATCACTGCCTCTGCCACATAGACTAGGGAGAAGGGGGTCTAGCCAATAGCTCGATTTGGTGTCATACAATGGGACCAAAGAACCATCGGCAGCTCGTCAATCCAATGTCTGCCGCACTTCTGCACCTTGTCAAAATTTCTTGTCTTGAGTCCTCGTAGCACTTCAGTGTTTCCTCTCAGCTTGTCCATTGCTTCTGGGTGAGCAACAGAGGCAAATGAAATCTTGCTTCCGAGGTTTTGAACGTAATGCCTGAAGGCACGGCTTGTGAGCTGGGTGTCATTGTCAGTGATGACCCTGGTGGGTACTCCAAAGCGGCACACCAATCCTTGGAAGAACTTGATAGCTGACTGTGTAGTCACCTTCCTCACAGGCTCCCCTTCTGGCCACTTTGAAAACTTGTCGATTGCAACATACAAGAAGTCAAAGCCCCGGGTAGCATGGAGGAAGGGGCCTAACATGTCAAGCCCCCAGACCAAAAATGGCCAAGTCAAAGGGATCGTATGGAGAGCTTGAGCAGGCTGATGGATGTTCTTGGAGTGGAACTGGCAGACATCACATCTATTGACTAGCTCAATTGCATCTTGGAGGGTCGTGTGCCAGTATAAACCTTGCCAGAAAACTTTTCCAACCAAGGTTCTTGATCCAATATGGGAGCCACACATGCCTTTGTGTATCTCTGCCAACAGTTTCTACCCCTCTTCCCAGCAAATGCACTTCAATTTCACAGTGTTGGGCCTCCTTTAGTACATCGTGTTATCAACAAACTTATACATACTGGCCCTCCAGGCTACTCTTTCAGCTTCTTCTTGCTATTCGGGAAGTTCTCCTGTTTGGAGGAAATGGACTATGTGCCATGCCCAAGTTGGAGCGTGAGGCTCGGACACAAGGATCAATGGCACCTCCTCATTCGTGGCAGCGCATATCTCAACTGCGAGAACTGATAGTTCGGCGGGAGGGTGCTGCTCACCACGCAATGTGGAGTTCTTCCCACAAACCTCTCTGCTGGGGGCTTCAAGAAGATCTGTCGGGAGAGGCTTGCTGGAGTCTAGTTTACTCCTCTTTCTGGCCTTTATTGTCGGGGATAATGAGGATTGAGTCAGGTGGAGAACAAAAGTCCCTGGTTCCACAAGATGCTTTTGTGTAGCACATATTGACAGATGATTGGCAACACTGTTTTCGAACGTGGCACATGCTCTGTTTGCGTTCCATCAAAATGCTCCTCCACCTTTCTCACTTCCTCCACATATGCCTTGTAATACTTGTTAACTTGTCTCACCACAAGTTTGCGAATCTCCATGAATGATCAACTCCTTAATTCCCAACTCTTTTGTGATATTGAGCCCGGCAAGGAGTCCTTCATACTCTGCAGTATTGTTGGCAGCTTTCTCCAGGGGAAAGTGCATTTGGACCACATACTTCAGGAGCTCTTCAGTGGGTGCGACAAGGAGCATGCCAGATCCTGCATGTTGAAGTGAGAAGTCACCATCAAAGTACATGATCCACTGTTGGGAGGCCTCCTTGCTGGGGATAACTGTTTCTGTTGTCTCCTCATCTGGGGTTGGTGTCCATTCCGTGATGAACTCCACCAATGCTCCTCTTTGAATGGTTGACATGGTCTCATACTTCAGAACAAAGCTTGACAATTCCAAAGCCGATTCCAATATTCTACCAGTGGCATCTGGGTTCCTCAGTATGCATTGCAAAGGGAAGCGGGTGACAACTGTGATCTCGTGCGCATGGAAGTAGTGGCGCAGTTGGCCATGATGAGGCCAAGGAGCAACTTTTGCACACAAGAGTACCTTGATCTCGCCCCCTGTAACAGGGAGCTGACAAAGTACACCAGCTGCTGCACCACCTTCTTCTTTGCCGTGGTCTTGGAATTTTCTATGTTATCATGCTCTTCTTAATACTGATCTGCACCAAAGCTTGCCGGGATGGGTTCATTTCCTTCTCCGGGATGGACAGTAGTTGCGGCTGCTCCTTCATCTACTTCCCATTGCACCACCAATGATGTACTAACCACTTGATTGGTTGCCGCTAAGTGCAACAGCGACGTCTCTTGTAGTTTAGGAGCGACCAAGGTTGGAGCAGAGGAAAGATAGGCTTTCAAGTCTTGCAGCGCTGCTTCTGCTTCTGGGGTCTACTTTATTGGCCCTGCCTTCTTCCAAATTTTGAAGAATGACAAGGTATGCTCGGCAGACTTGGAAATGAACCTACTCAGCGTGGCAACACATCCGGTTAGGCGCCTCACATCTTTGACTACCTTTGGTGCTTGAATTTGCTCGATCGCCTTGATCTTGTCGGGGTTGGACTCTATCCCCCGGTGGGACACAAAGAAACCAAGTAATTTGCCGGAGGCAACGCCAAACACACACTTCTCAGGGTTCAACTTCAAGTTGATCTTCCGCAGGTTTGCAAAGGTCTCTTCCAAGTCCTGAATGAGAGTCGATTTGTCTTTGGTCTTGACCACTATGTAATCCATGTAAGCTGCGATATTCCGATGCACTTGAGACTCAAATCCAATTTTCACTACCCTTGCAAAGGTGGATCCAGTGCTCTACAACTTTAAGGGCATCCGCATGAAGCAGTATGTGCCACATGGGGTTATGAATGTGGTCTTCTCCTTCTCCTCCTCCTTGGACATGAATATTTGATCGTACCCAGAGTATGCATCTAGGAAGGAAAGCAGATCACACCCGGAAGTGGAATCTATGATCTGGTCGATGCGCTGCAAGGGTAATGGTTCCTTCGGGCATACTTTATTCAGGTCTATGAAGTCTATGCAAAGCCTTCATTTCCCATTCGCCTTGCGCACCACCACCGGATTCGCCAACCATGTTGGGTGCAACACTCCTCTGACTAAACCAGCTGCTTCTAGTTTCTTGATCTCCTCGACAATTAACTGTTGCTGCTCCAAAGCTTGCTTCCTGACTTTCTACTTGACGGGTCGGGCATGAGGGCAGACAGCTATGTGGTTCTTGATTACCTCCCTAGGAACACCGGGGATGTCAGATGGTTGCCAGGTAAACACATCTACATTCGCCCGCAGGAAGGCAATGAGTGTGCTTTCCTATTTGTCATCATGGGTGGACCTGATGGTGAACGTACCACTGGCACCATCCATCCCTGTGGGGACCTTCTTCACTGTAGGTGACGTAACCTTGGGTTTCTTGCTAGTGGATCTCTTCGGGAAATCTTTGATGGGTGCAGCACACTCTAAACAAGTGCGCTTCCCAGATTCCTTGCCGGTATCTTTGCTAGCTTTCTTCTCTTTCTGGCTTTCCTTGGCGGGAGCTGCAGCTTCCATGGCCTCAGCAGTGACTGCATATCGGTATAGCTTATCTACACATATGCACTACAAAAAAAGACACATCCGTGACATTTTGGGACGAATGAATTTTTTCTATCATACTTATGACACTTCTATGATGATAATTGTGACAAAACCCGGTATCATCATAGATATGGTGGGCTCCTACTTCTATGACAAAAAATCATGACAGAAAATGGGCTTTTCGTTCTAAGCGGGCCGGAGACGCGGCTGCATGACATTCTTTGGGCCGTGCACAATGGAAAAAAATCGTGGTAGAAGCGAGGGCGAGGAAAATATCGGGGAGTTCCCGGTTACGGTGGGTGGTCAGCGGCCGAGCGATGCGCATTTCTTTCGTACATGTATGCGTGTGGGTGCGAGGCGTTGGTCTCTAACTGAATCCGAGCAATTGCACTTTAGGCTACGCGTTACTGAACCCGAGCGATCGAGGGATTTCTTCGCTACTGCTGCTAACTGAAGCTGATCGATGCTGCCTCTGGATGAACAGTGAGCATTGTTGGGGGGGGGTGGATGAACAGTTCCTGGTGGGGGTTGGATGAACAGGACCCCGTGGTGTGGCGGCTGGATGAACAGGACCCTGATCGGTCGAGCCGGTTGGGTGTGGATGAACAGGACCCCGTGGAGGGCTGGATGAACAGAACCCCATGGAGGGAAGGTTGCACAGTAGACGGTGGAGGGTTGGTTGAGCAGTAGTTGGTGGAGAGCTGGATGAACAGTAGCCCGTGGAGGGGTGGTTGAACAGGACCCCATTGAGAGGGCGGGTTGAACGGTAGCCGGTGGAGGAGCATGCGTTGGACGCTGGATAAAAAGGAGCCTGTGGATGAATAGTCGCAGGTGAAGGCTGGAGGAGGCCGACGGTGGATGAACAGTAACCCATGGAGGCTGGAGGAGGTCGACGGTGGAGATGAACAGTATCTCGTGGAGTCCTATTTTGCGGTACGCCACACCCCTCCCGATGAACAGGAGCCCCATTTCAACCGTAGCGCTCCAACACAAGTCTGTTTCCTCCGTTTTGCGGTACGCCACACCCCTCCCGATCAACAGGACCCTGTTTCGACCGTAGGAGGTCCAACAGAAGTTTGTTTCATGCGTTTTGCAGTATGCAAGATCCCGCCCGATGAACAGGATCACGTTCCGACCGTGGCCGGTCAAACACAAGGCCATTTCCTTCATTCTGCGGTTGCTCCGTCCAAGCCCTCCTGATGAACATGAGAAGCATTCCATTCCAACCCATCCGGTTGGCTCCCCATGAACACGACGACGATGGAGTTAATCCGTTCCGACCCAGCCATGTACATGATCCCTGGCTGTATGTATGCGCGAGTAGGCGTTTGAGACCCCGCCTGTATGTACGTACGTGGCCGTATTTACTTTCTTGCACCCTGGCCGCTATACGTACGTGTACACGATATTAACGGGACTGTGTGACATGCTATGTGTGCGCCTATACTACGACATGTGCCCTTCCTTACACAGCTAGGTTCATTGTTGCAGCTTGCAAACAGACTAATCAACCTGTATGTACGTGCACGTTCGTGACCAGAATTACAACGCTACGTACGCTTCGAATAGGTGGGCCCCGACTGTCAGGCACTTCCTTGCGTGCAAAGATGTAGCTTGTGGGTCCCAGCAGTCAGGCGGTGAATCTTTTCTTTTTTCCCGTAATATGGACACACTTCCTTACGTGCTAAGATGTAGCTGGTGAGTCCCAACAGTCAGGGGGGAAACGGTTTTTTCATGAAATACGGTGGCCCGTCCGGTGGGTCCCTACTGTCAGGTGGAGGAATAATTATTTTGCACTTAATAAGGAGGCACTTCCTTGCGGCTGCCGTGGACCTAGCTATCAGCCTCTCCATGTATAGTACTCTTCCGATGGAAGTTGTTCCTTGACCACATTGACCACACTGCGCCGAGAGCACCAAGGTGGTGAACGAAGACGAGGCCTAGAAAGGGGACTATGCGGAGTTGGGGAAGACGCGGTAGTGGAAGCCCGCGCGGAGAGGAGTACAAGGGTTCACTAGTTTGGCTGCGGTGTGAGGCTGTCGTCGCCGCAGAATAACAGGGGGTGTGGTTGAGTAGAGGGATGGCCAGGCCAGCGGTGGGAGTAGTAGGGGGCGATGAGGCCTCCACGGCATCACAGCCGGCCACGGGAGGCAGGAGCACGTGGCACGGCCGGTGCTACTTTGGGCAGCTGGAGCAAGAAGACCAGAGGTTGAAGAAGCACTACGGCCGTTGGATGGACATCGTACGGTGACTGTAGCTAGAATCATTTATATTGACTAAGTTGACAAAGCCCTTGGTATGCATCAACTTAGTAGGCCCACAGGTCAGCCTCCGAAAGGGTGCGCCCCAGATATCCGAGATTGAAGAAGAAGCACGACATCCGTTAGACGGACATCCAACGGACACTGCTGCTAGAACCGTGTGTTGACTATAAGTTGACAAAGCCTTGCATACGCGTCAACTTAGTTTTTTTGAGGGGATGCGTCAACTTAGAAGGCCCACAAGTGTGTGGCGGAGAACATATAGCCCATTTGCAATTTGTAAGAATGTAAAGCCCATTTTTGAATTCTACTGGAATTTACTACAACCCATTTACAGTTTGTTAAAAGTATAGCCCATTTTCTAGCTAGGATAACGATTAATAATTTCAACCAACCGCCCAGAACAGAATTCAAAAAAAAATCCCACATTTTGATGGGATCCGAAATATTTTTATCCGAAATTTCTAGTCAGATTAAATATAATTTCAAAATAAAGTTGTATTACGTAAAAATCCAACAAACTATTGCGCGCGCAACAAGTAATGAAATTAAAATTTTCAAATTCCAAAAATAATATATTTTTTAAACTAATTACCCGTTTGGTGCATTTTTTTATAGTTACTGCCTAGTTATTATAATTACATCCCATTTATTATTTCTTAAAGTCCATTTTCTTGTTAAGCCTAATGCATCCCTCCGAGAAAGTTTGCGACCAGCGGGCCGGAGAATAATAAGTTGTCCCAGATATTGTGTACAACTGTCGGCCCAGTTGCATTGCTGATGTTGAAAGAAAGGCATGTGTAGTACAATACAACCTTACATGGCTACTTAGCTCACATTCAGCGACGCCGAAAAGGCCCAAACAAGGTTTCTGTACAACTTTTTGAAGTCAATGAGCTCAATTAATAACTTAAGAAAAAAGTTAGAGTACAGTGGAACCTAATTAAAAGCTGTCACAAGCAAAGAAATAATTCAACAGGTCCCACTTGTGCGTGTGTGCGTGTGTGTGTGTGTGTGAGAGAGAGAGAGACCCATCGGTCGATGCTCGTAAATACATCTTTCAGCCATATGCATTGTTGATTCTCAGTAAAAACTTATATAGTTGACACAATCATATAGAACATCATAGCACACTGAACTTGCATACAAAAAGTTCACGCAGGAGGCACAATCAGGATGGAAGTAGTGGATCGCTACGAGTAGGTCTATGTTGAAACCAACGAACTCGTAATGGTTCATCGTCTTTATCAATGACGGGGAAATATCTTGAATGCTGTGCAAAGAAAACACAGAGACAACACAATAAGTTTTGCTAGCACATTAAGTAGACGTATAACCTTTCTAAAAAAAGTTCAGGTAAAAAATTAGAACAGGTCACAATCAAATGTATTGGCACATCAGTTCTTCACACCCATAGCTCAGATTTAACTAGTATCTGACAAGATTTAGTTGTTACCTCAAATTAGAGCACATCCTTGCAGCCAGCCCTGCCTCTTCTCCCAAAGAAGAAGTGGCCTCCACCCCGCGATGGAGTAGGCCCTATGCCATCCATCGTTCCGAGCAACATGGGGAAAGTCTGACGTTGACTCGTCTAATGAATGTCGTTGACGGACCCTGGTACAAGTGGTGGCAGCAGGACTTCGATTGATGGATTGACCACTTCTTTGACATGCAGCTGTCGACGTCCTAGATTTGGGGGTATCCAGCCCTGCCTTCCTGTGGCCCACCACGTGGCTCCATTGATGGCCTAGTACGGCCCAGCTTCAACACCAACACCACAAGACCCTCGCGAGGGGCCAAGCCCTGCGAGGCAGGCAACGCCAAGACCCACGAAGGGGTCGACCTCCTAAGGAATGCTCCAGAGGGGCGGAGAGTTCTATGCAAGCTACCTCAAGAGGCTTAGCTGACGTGAGCCATGACGACCAAGGCCAGGCGGGCGCCAGGCGGGCGCTAGGCGGGTGAAGAGCGCAGGTTTCCTCTTCAGTGCAAAGGAGGCAGGCCACAGGCGCGGAGTCCCGAGGAAACAGCCAATGGTTTCCATACCGGTGCAACAAGACCAAGACCGCCAGGACGGCAGGACGGAGGTCGTCCATGAGCCCACCACAGCGTCACGACTAGAGGCTTTTCGCACGTGAATATTACTTTTGTTAGGATAGACTGTACTACTTGTCCCCTTTCAAATCCGGCCATTGTGGGATCCCTTCCCGCTCATATTTGGCAATAGGACCAAGGCCACTATAAATAGGACTAGCCACCACCATAAGGAAGGGGATCAGAACAAGTAGAGTTAGCATACACCAAACCAGCTCAAGAACACCTAACCTCCTGAGGCTTGTTCATCCTCTGTACTAGTTCATCCTCAGCCCTCCGAGAAAATCCACCACACCACATTGGATTAGGGTATTACACCACAACGGTGGGCCAAACCAGTATAAATCGGTATGTCTTTGTGTCTCTTTGAGCTTGACGTGCTAGGCTTAGGAGGATCGAGTAGGCAGGTTTGGCAGGTTGAGATCTCCGCACGCACCCCAGAGTTTGAACCTCTCAAGATTTTGCGGATCCCTAAATCCAACATTCGGCGCGCAGGTAGGGGTGCGTCGGATCTTCTCTTCTGTCAATCAGTCCTCCGCCACTCCATCGACTCCATGGCTGACACCCTGAGAGCGCACGTCGAGCACTGGGTCGTCCAGACCTCATCGGCAATGCCCGCTGATGAGGATGATCTCCACTCCGCTTTGCTCGCGGCCCGCGTTCCTCCGGGGCGACCGACCGCGGGGGGCGCACGGCGCAACCTTCTCCAATGGCGCCGCGCCGCCGCGCAATCCATGAACTAGCTTCAGCAACCGCTCCGCACTCGCATATGGAACAGGCAAACATGCGGGCGGCATTCATCGTGGCCCGAGAGCTAATGCGGTGCATGTTGCTGGAGAGCAGCCGCGACGCCCTACTGAAATGGGTCGCTGAGCTGCTGGATGCAGCGTGCAGGGCGGCAGCGCCATTCTGCACCTCGCCCACATCGCAGGCGGTGGTGCGGCCGCGCGCTCATCCCCGACACAACCGCGCGGCCCCTTCCAGGGGCCCTAGAGATCCTCTCGACGTCAACCAGCCCTACGGAGCAGCCCGCGCCTCCCCGAATGTGCCTCCTTGGTGCGGGGCTGCTCCAGGCGACACCACCAGGGGCCACGTTGGAGGGCCGGTCCCTGGCCAGCAGGACCAGAGGAAGGCTGAAGAAGGTGGGAATGTGAGGCAGCCGGGCGGCGCTTCTGGTGCAAACAACCCGAAAGCCTATGTCCCCGTCCTGATGGATGCATGGCACACGCGGGGAGAGGGCCCTAGCCGATCCCCCATGCCAGGCTGGGCGCTGGACATACACAAGGCCGAGCTCTCCTTCGAGCCGCCACCAAGCCCCGCCAACATCTCCAATGGCAACAGCCTCTGGGTATAGCTAATGCCGCAGGGAGCATGCTTAGGCTGACCATGGATCGCTAGTGAACCAGGGTACAACTGCCACCAGGACTCTCAGGACGACAGATCCCCCGCGGGAGTGCAAAGGACGTTGGGAGCAACGGGGGGTAGCCCAGCGACAGGGCCCTCCTCGCGCTGCACAGAGCAGGGCCCTGCTGATAATCCACAAGTATAGGGGATCACAATAGTTTTCGAGGGTAGTGTATTCATTCCAAATTTATTGATTCGACACAAGGGGATCCAAAGAATATTCTCAAGTATTAGCAGTTGAGTTGTGAGTTCAACCACACCTGCATAGCTTAGTATCTGCAGCAAAGTATTTAGTAGCAAAGTAGTATGGAAGTAACGGTAGCAGTTTTGTAGTAATTGTAACAGTAGCAACGGTAAAGTAAATAAGCAAAGCACAATATGTGAAAATCTCATAGGCATTGGATCAGTGATGGATAATTATGTCGGATACAATTCCTCATGTAATAGTTATAACATAGGGTGACACGGAACTAGCTCCAATTCATCAATGTAATGTAGGCATGTATTCCGAATATAGTCATACGTGCTAATGGAAAAGAACTTGCATGACATCTTTTGTCCTACCCTCCCGTGGCAGCGGGGTCCTAGAGGAAACTAAGGGATATTAAGGCCTCCTTTTAATAGAGAACCAGACCAAAGCATTAACACATAGTGAATACATGAACTCCTCAAACTACGGTCATCACCGAGAAGTATCCCGATTATTGTCACTTCGGGGTTGTGGGATCATAACACATAATAGGTGAATATAGACTTGCAAGATAGGATCAAGAACTCTATATTCATGAAAACATGATAGGTTCAGATCTGAAATCATGGCACTCGGGCCCTAGTGACAAGCATTAAGCATAGCAAAGTCATAGCAACATTAATTTCAGAACATAGTGGATACTAGGGATCAAACCCTAACAAAACTAACTTGATTACGTGGTAAATCTCATCCAACCCATCACCGTCCAGCAAGCCTATGATGGAATCACTCACACACGGCGGTGAGCATCATGAAATTGGTGATGGACGATGGTTGATGATGATGATGGCGACGAACCCCCCTCTCCGCAGCCCCGAACGGACTCCAGATCAGCCCTCCCGAGAGACATTAGTGCTTGGCGGTGGCTCCGTATCGTAAAACATGATGAAACTTTCACTCTGATTTTTTTCTCTCCACGAAACGGAATATATAGAGTTGGAGTTGAGGTCGGTGGAGCATCAGGGGGGCCAGGGGACAGGGGGCGCGCCCCCCACCCTCGTGGACATGGTGTGGGCCCCCTGGCCTTGATTCTTTCGCCAGTATTTTTTATATTTTCCAAAAGTTATCTCCGTGGATTTTCAGGTCATTCCAAGAACTTTTGTTTTCTGCACAATAAACAACACCATGGCAGTTCTGCTGGAAAAAGCGTCAGTCCGGGTTAGTTTCATTCAAATCATGCAAGTCCAAAACAAGGTCAAAAGTGTTTGGAAAAGTTGATACATTGGAGACGTATCAACTCCCCCAAGCTTAAACCTTTGCTTGTCCTCAAGAAATTCAGTTGATAAACTAAAACTGATAAAGAAAAAGTTTTACAAACTCTGTTTGCTCTTATTGTTGTAAATATGTAAAGCCCGCATTCAAGTTTTCAGCAAAGATTATGAACTAACCATATTCACGATAATACTTAGGTCTCATGTCTACTCATATCAATGGCATAATCAATTAGCGAGCAATAATAATAAATCTCGGATGACAACACTTTCTCAAAACAATCATAATATGATATAACAAGATGGTATCTCGCTAGCCCTTTCTGAGACCGCAAAACATAAATGCAGAGCACCTTTCAAGATCAAGGACTGACTAGCCATTGTATTTCATGGTAAAAGAGATCCAGTCAAGTCATACCCAATATAAACTAATAGTAATGAATGCAAATGACAGTGTGCTCTCTAGCGGGTGCTTTTTAATAAGAAGGTGATGAGTCAACATAAAAGTAAATAGATAGGCCCTTCGCAGAGGGATGCAAGGATTTGTAGAGGTGCCAGAGATCGATTTTAAAATAGAGATGAATAACATTTTGAGAGGTATACTTTCACTGTCAATGCAACAACTATGAGATCTCGATATGTTCCATGCTACATACATTATAGGCCGTTTCGAAAAGAATGGTAAAAGTTTATACTTCCCCACCACCAACAAGCACACTCCATGGCCATCTGAAACAATGGGGTACCGTCCATACCAACAAGAGTCCTGGGGGAGTTTTGTTTTAATTATTTTGATTTGCTTTGATCTTTTTGATCATGGGACTGGGCATCCCAGCTACCAGCCATTTTCTCGTGAATGAGGAGCGGAGTCCACTCCTCTTGAGAATAACCCACCTAGCATGGAAGATACAGAAAACCCTAGACGAAACATGAGCTGCTCGAGCATACAAAATAGAATTTCATTTGAAGGTTTGGAGTTTGGCACATACAAATTTACTTGGAACGGCATGTAAATACCGCATATAGGAAGGTATGGTGGACTCATATGGAATAACTTTGGGGTTTATGGAGTTTGGATGCACAAGGAGTATTCCTGCTTAATACAGGTGAAGGCTAGCAAAAGACTGGGAAGCGACCAACTGAGAGAGCGACAACAGTCATGAACATGCATTAAAATTAATCAACACCGAGTGCAAGCATGAGTAGGATATAATCTACCATGAACATAAATATCATGAAGGCTATGTTGATTTGTTTCAACTACATGCGTGAACACGTGCCAAGTCAAGTCACTCGAATCATTCAAAGGAGGATACGATCCCATCATGCCACATCACAATCATTTTAATAGCATGTTGGCACGCAAGTTAAACCATTATAAGCTCCTAGCTAATTAAGCATGGCATAAGCAACTATAATCTCTAATTGTCATTGCAAACATGTTTATTCATAATAGGATGAATCAGGAATGATGAACTCATCATATACAAGGCCATGAGGGAGAACTTTATAAGAAAAGCACAACTGGAGTCCTTCAAAGGTGTATCTCCGAAGAGGAAGGGCGAAATCTCCTGGCTAAAATTCACGCCGGACTCGGCGGGCACCACGCCGCCGCCCGGGCCCTTGTAGGCAAGGCCTTCCGTACAGGATTTTATTGGCCGACCGCCCGGGCAGATGCTTAGGACTTAGTCCAACAATGCGTCGGTTGCCAGCTCTTTGCTAATCAGAGCCACATGCCACCCACCGCCCTCAAAACTATACCCATTACTTGGCCGTTCGCGGTCTGGGGGCTTGACATGGTTGGACCCCTTAAAGGGGGAACCCACAAGCACAAATACTTATTGGTCATGGTGGACAAATTCACCAAATGGATAGAGGCCAAGCCAGTTAAAACGACAGAATCCGGACCTGTGATAGACTTCATATCCGGGGTAGTACACCGTTTTGGCGTCCCCCACAGCATCATCACTGATAACGGCACGAATTTCACGGCCGACGAGGTTAAACTCTGGTGCAAAAACATGGGCATCAAGCTCGACTACGCTTCAGTCTACCACCCACAAACTAATGGTCAAGTGGAACAAGCAAATGGTCTAATCATGAGCGGCATTAAACCCAGATTAGTGCGGTCCCCCATGGAATCTAACACGCACTGGGTAGAGGAGCTCGACTCCGTACTCTAGGGGCTGCGGACCACGCCAAACCGCACAACCGCATTCACTCCATTTTTTATGGTATACGGCGCTGAGGCAGTTTTGCCCTGCGATATAATTCATGACTCACCTCGCGTGCACATGTACGAGGAAAGAGAAGCCGAGTTGGATCGGCAGGACGGTTTGGACGCTTTAGAGGAGGAGCGCGACGTGGCAAAATCCTGTTCCGCATTCTATCAACAGCAGGCTCGAAGATATCAAAGCAGAGAAGTACGGGCCAAAACTTACAATGTTGGCGAGCTAGTTCTACGCCTGCCGGACAAGAAAAAGGACAAACTCAAGCCCAAATGGGAAGGTCCCTTCATCATTGACCAAGTCCTTACTGGCGGTGCATACCGTCTATGCAACGCATCTAACAACCGACTCGAGCCAAACACATGGAACGCAGCCCGTCTCTGAAGATTTTACGCCTAGCGCCAGACTCAGGGTTCGTCTCTTTCCTCCGTCCACCTTTCATGTTTTTTTGCTGTCTTTGTTTTCCCTCCTTTTTTCTCCCTCTTTCAGTACAAACCTCTTGAGGGCTAATCTACCCTTTGTTCGCACTAACTCGATGTGCTACTCGCACTCGTTATACCTTGGGGCTTCTTTATCAGAAGCTTATTTATATGGGCTTCATGCCCACCACATGTGTCACACTTCCGCATGTACCTTTTCATCAGCATTATATGCATCGATATGACTTAAGTTTTGGCCAAGCCAGGTTGCCTGGCTCCTGTGCTTACCACTACGTTCCCGATTGTTTGGCTAGGAGGTAAAGGGAGCACCTCTGCGATTGTTACTGCCGGGTCAGCCGGATGTGTACCTCAGACTGGGTGAAGCCGAAGGCTAGCGTTCTTAAGGGAATATTCGGTCGGTGACCTGAAAGATGATTTATTACTTACTTATTTATCTACCCCTAGATGCTTTTTCTGCTATTTTCGCAGTCCGAACATGCACTTAAGGGCATGCCTCCTAGGGAAAGGAACCCTTAACGAAACTATTCTCCCTGGAAGATGTTTCTTACTAACCATGTAATATAACATAGCTAGTTGGGCACTTGTCTGATAAAGCAATTATGACCCCTACGCCTTGTCTCCATGCATGCCCCGGTTCTTTTATAACCATAAGGGTATTCGGACACACTCCAGACTGTTGGGTCCCGAGGTTGAAGCGACAAGGTCCGCAAAGGCAAACGATCTACAATCCGGCTAGAAGGCATTTTACATGTCATTTTAAAATTACATCGTCAAACAGACTGATTGTACTCCTCTTCAATCCCATCTAACAGGCTGTCTAATTTACAGTCCTGTTGGGAATATTTCGCGGCCAACTCTACTTGGTCGTACATCAAGCTCACAGGGATCTCCTTCCCATCGGGCCCCACAGGTCCGACCTCGGCCATGTGGTTTGGGTCAGCCTTCGGGTACCGCATCTTCACCATGGCCCAGGCCTCCCTGGCGCCTTGACGGCAGGCCGACATCTTCCACAGACGGAGACGTCACTGTACTCCCTGAAGCTTCTCAGCAAGCCCTCAAAGGCCCTCAGGTAGGGAGATGGAAGGCCACAAGGCCTGAACAATGCCGCTCATCGCTGCCGAACACGTTCGTGCAGTAGCAGCAGCTCGGGAAGAGGGTCTCCCGTGGAACCAGGCATCTCCTCCGCCGGACGACCCGTGAGCACACCTACAGACACATTTTTGTCAATCGACTTCCTCGCCGAACTCTTCTTTTCAAAAGAGTTTGCTCAAGCACTTACTATAAATGCCGCGACGAAGCCGCCGATTCTCCTTTACGGAGTTAGACAGCTGGACCCGAACATCTTTTAGTCCTTCGCCCATCTGGGAGTTGGCATCTTGGAGTTTGTTCCTCTCCTGCTACACCCTCATAAGCACCCTCTCGCCGGCCTTCAACTGGCGCAACAGCTGTTGCTTGTCCGGATCTATTCCGGCACCCTCTGCAATATTATTGTCAGACTATACACACACGCCGCACTTCATAAACTACTTCTTTTTTCAAAATATGAATTACCAGAGGGGGTCTCCGTGGCTCCCCCGGCAGCGGCTAGTGCGGCCTCAAGTTGGGCCTTGCATTCTTGAAGCTCCTGAGACAAGTGGGTATTCTTCTCAGTAAGATCCTGCATAACAAATGATCCTTAAATCAGTTAGTTTAACTATTTTAAGTCTCGGGGGCTACTGGCATATATAACTATTAAAATTCCTTACCCGTATTTCCTTTACATACTGCTCTGTGGCTCTGGTTAAACCATCTTAGGCAGCACGGAGGTGCGCGTCTCCCGCATTAAAGGCATTTAACGCCTCAGGGGAGAAACACGCGTCATGAAGAACTATCCGACGGTGCCTGTGATTCATGGCGTTGGAGCCTGGCTGGCGGAGGGTTGGTGGGCACCCTCTCTGGACTCAGTCTGGCGAGCGCTCTTTCTCCTGGAAGAATCATGAGCATTAATATGCCTCCCAGGAGTCTTTCCCTTAAAAGACAATGGTGCACCATACCTTTGCGGCTACGTTTCGACTCGGGCCGCACTCCTCTTCCACCTGCTAGGCCGCACTGACCTCGTTTGATCAGTCGCTGTAGGCTCGGCTTCCCGCCGTAAAGGCACCTCCTGCCAAGCACCATTGTTACATGGTGGTCAGAAATAAGCATTAAAAAAGTAACGGTGTCAGGACTTCGGTCGTACTCACCTGGGAAGCCGGACATAAACCAGGGTAGTCAGCCGTAATGGCGACTAAAGCATTGTCTATGCTGAGCTGGTGGAACACCCCGTCAATCAAATCCACCTTTATGTCCGGATCCTCTTCGGAGGCCGGATCAAGGGATCTTCTCGGATCCTCGGGTTGTCGAGTTGGGCTTTCTATGCCCGCCACATCCCGGCGTATTTCCTGCGTCGAAATCATAAAGTAAGACACTTACCTTTGAAAGCATGGATCAGATACATAAGCGTCCGCTTACCCAGCTCTGAGGGTTATTCATGGAGAATCCATTCAATGGATTCGTGCGGAGGAAGTCCTCCTTCTCCCCATTGTACAAGCCGGACAGGATCTTCACCAGATCGGCGGCCGATCCCGGCCCCGTGCGGCCATGACGGGTGGCGTCATTCTCCCTGTTAAAATCCCACATAGGGTGGCCCCTATATTGGAGCGGCTGCACCCCTCGCATAATGCATGTGGCCATGACTCCAATCATGGTTAATCCGGAATGGGCTAGTAGCCGTATCCGGCCCATCAGATAGTGGATGCTCCTATCATCTTCCCGTTGAGGGCTCCGCGGGCGCCAACTCAGGCGTTTCTTCAGAGGAGCATTGCTAAACTCCAGGAGGCCGATCCGAACTGGATCCGGCAGCGGGGCGTCTTCCATATAGAACCATTCCGAAGGCCAGTCTTCGGACGCCTTCTTCGGGGTTCCGGATAGATATCCGGTCCCGGCCATATTTCGGCTCCACCCACTTGATATGTCGACCCCCCGTGAGAATAGGGTACGAGGCAAAACAGCCTCTTCCACAGCGCAAAATGGGGCTTGATGCCCAAGAACAGCTCGTAAAGAGCTACAAAGCCTACGATGTGCAAAATGGAGGCAGGCGTGAGGTGGTGAAGTTGGAGTCCATAGAACTCCAGGAGCCCCCGGAGAAACGGATGTATAGGAAATCCGAGTCCCCTTATTAAGTAGGGGACGAAGCATACCCGCTCTCCTTTGGAGGGATTGGGGACGCTCTCCGCCTGCTTCCCACCCTTGTAGGTGGCCAGTCCGACTCGAACCGGAACCATAAAGGCCGGGGGAAGGTATCCCTCTGCTTGGAGCGTCACTAACTCGCTATGCGGGACTGAGCATCTCCTCCAATCTCCTAGCTGAGGACTGGGAGCGTGAGAAGAGGAGCCGCGTCGATTGTCCATGTTGGAATGGATTTTTTGTCAGATGCGCCTCGATGAGTACTTGCGGAAGGAGGATGGTGTGATTTGGATCTGGATCCTCGCCTCTCTTATAGGCAGCTTATTCGCGCAGCTAGGGGGTAAAACGTAAGAATACCCTGGCTTTTCGTATTCATACAACACGTGGAAGAAGGCCATTATTGGACGTGGAAGCCAAGGAGTGCAACATTTATGAAGCAACCGGACACTATCCGGCAAACACCTGGAGCGTGAAGGAGAACCCGCCTTGCAAACACCGAAGACAACATACGCGCGGACTCGTCGTCATTGAAGCCTGGTTCAGGGGCTACTGAGGGAGTCCTGGACTAGGGGGTGTCCGGATAGCCGAACTATCATCATCGGCCGGACTCCAAGACTATGAAGATACAAGATTGAAGACTTCGTCCCGTGTCCGGATGGGACTTTCCTTGGCGTGGAGGGCAAGCTTGGCGATACGGATATGTAGATCTCCTACCATTGTAACCGACTCTGTGTAACCCTAGCCCTCTCCGGTGTCTATATAAACCAGATGGCTTTAGTCCGTAGGACGAACAACAATCATACCATAGGCTAGCTTCTAGGGTTTAGCCTCCTTGATCTTGTGGTAGATCTCCTCTTGTAACACACATCATCAATATTAATCAAGTAGGACGTAGGGTTTTACCTCCATCAAGAGGGCCCGAACCTGGGTAAAACATCGTGTCCCTTGTCTCCTGTTACCATCCGCCTAGACGCATAGTTCGGGACCCCCTACTCGAGATCCGCCGGTTTTGACACCGATAGTGGCCTTCAGGATACAAAGGTTCCTGAGTCATTCTACCAGTTCTAGTAGCCACTCTAACAGCAAAGTTATGTTTATTATTTAATTCATCGAGCAAATCACTTTGAGCCTTAAGTACTTGTTCTGCTTGAGTGGTAACCATAGAAGCATATTTGCTAATGAGTTTAAGTTCACCTTTAACTCTAGCCACATAATCACTCAAGCGTCCTATCATGAAAACATTACTCTTTAATTCTCTACCAACATAAGCACTAAAACTTTCTTGTCTAACCATAAAGTCATCAAATTCATCTAAACATGGGCTGTGAAATTTAGTAGACGGGATTTCAACTTTATCATATCTATAGAGAGAATTTACCTTTACTACCTGTGTCGGGTTATCAAGACAATGCGTTTCTTCAACAGGCGGTATATTAAGACCATGTATCTCTTAAATAGGAGGTAAATTCTTAACATCTTCAGCTTTAATACCTTTTTCTTTCATTGATTTTCTTTGCCTCTTGCATATCTTCAGCACTGAGAAATAGAACTTAGCTCAGGAGTTGGCTCAATTGGCTCAGGACTTGGCTCAGGAAGAGTCCAATTATTTTCATTAGTCAACATGTTATTCAATAGCAATTCAGCTTGGTCGATTGTTCTTTCCCTGAAAACACAACCAGCACAACTATCCAAGTAGTCTTTGGAAGCATCGGTTAGTCAATTATAAAAGATATCAAGTATTTCATTTTTCTTAAGAGGATGATCAGGCAAAGCATTAAGTAACCGGAGAAGCCTCCCCCAAGCTTGTGGGAGACTCTCTTCTTCGATTTGCACAAAATTATATATTTCCCGCAAGGCAGCTTGTTTCTTATGAGCAGGGAAATTTTTAGCAGAGAAGTAATAAATCATATCCTGGGGACTACGCACACAACCAGGATCAAGAGAATTAAACCAAGTTTTAGCATCACCCTTTAATGAGAATGGAAATATCTTAAGGATATAATAATAGCGAGACTTCTCATCATTAGTAAACAGGGTGGCTATATCATTTAACTTGGTAAGATGTGCCACAACAGTTTCAGATTCATTGCCATAAAAAGGATCAGTTTCAACGAAAGTAATAATTTCAGGATCAATAGAGCATTCATAATCCTTATTGGTAACAAAAATAGGTGAAGTAGCAAAAGCTTGGGTCATATTTGATTCTAGCATTTAGAGTTTTGTGTTTAAGTTTAGCTAGTAACTTCTTAAGATCAGATCTATCATTGCAAGCAAAAAGATCTCTAGCAGTTTCTTCATCCATAACATAACCCTCAAGAACAACAGGCAATTTATACTTAGGGGGAGAACCTTCATCATCACTATCATCAATAACTTCATCTTCAATAATTTCATTCTCTCTAACCCTAGCAAGTTGTTCGTCAAGAAATTCACCTAATGGCAAAGTAGTATCAAGCACAGAAGTAGTTTCATCATAAGTATCATGCATAACAGAAGTGGCATCATCAATAACATGCGACATATCAGAATTCATAGCAGTAGCAGGTTTAGGTGTCACAAACTTACTCATAACAGAAGGAGAATCTAGTGCAGAGCTAGATGGCAGTTCCTTACCTCCCCTCGTAGTTGAGGGAAAAATCTTAGTTCTTGCGTCTTTCAAGTTCTTCATAGTGATCAGCAGATATAAATCCCAAGTGACTCAAAGAATAGAGCTATGCTCCCCGGCAACGGCGCCATAAATAGTCTTGATAACCCACAAGTATAGGGGATCGCAACAGTTTTCGAGGGTAGAGTATTCAACCCAAATTTATTGATTCGAAACAAGGGGAGCCAAAGAATATTCTCAAGTATTAGCAGTTGAGTTGTCAGTTCAACCACACCTGGATAACTTAGTATCTGCAGCAAAGTATTTAGTTGCAAAGTAGTATGGAAGTAATGGTAGCAGTTTTGTAGTAATTGTAACAGTAGCAATGGTAAAGTAAATAAGCAAAGCACAATTTGTGGAAAACTCATAGGCATTAGATCTGTGATGGATAATCATGTCGGATGCGATTCCTCATGTAATAGTTATAACATAGGGTGACACAGAACTAGCTCCAATTTATCAATGTAATGTAGGCATGTATTCCGAATATAGTCATACGTGCTTACGGAAAAGAACTTGCATGACTTCAATTGTCCTACCCTCCCGTAGCAACAGGGTCCAAGTGGAAACTAAGGGATATTAAGGCCTCCTTTTATTAGAGAACCGGACCAAAGCATTAACACATAGTGAATACATGAACTCCTCAAACTACGGTCATCACCGTGAAGTATCCCGATTATTGTCACTGCGGGGTTGTCGGATCATAACACATAATAGGTGGCTATAAACTTACAAGGTAGGATCAAGAACTCACATATATTCATGAAAACATAATAGGTTCAGATCTGAAATCATGGCACTCGGGCCCTAGTGACAAGCATTAAGCATAGCAAAGTCATAGCAACATCAATCTCAGAACATAGTGGATACTAGGGATCAAACACTAACAAAACTAGCTTGATTACATGGTAAATCTCATCCAACCCATCACCATCTAGCAAGCCTATGATGTAATTACTCACGTACGGCGGTGAGAATCATGAAATTGGTGACGGAGGATGGTTGATGATGATGAATGCGACGAATCCCCCTCTCAGGAGCCCCGAACGGACTCCAGATCAGCCCTCCCGAGAGAGATTAGGACTTGGCGGCGGCTCCGTATCGTAAATCATGATGAAACTTTCTCTCTGTTTTTTTCTCTGCGAGACGGGATATATAGAGTTGGAGTTGAGGTCAGTGGAGCATCAGGGGGCCTACGAGATAGGGGGCGCACCCCCACCCTCGTGGACAGGGTGTGGGCCCCCTAGCCTTGATTCTTTCGCTAGTATTTTTTATATTTTCCAAATTTTATCTCCGTGGATTTTCAGGTCATTCCAAGAACTTTTGTTTTCTGCACAATAAACAACACCATGGCAATTCTGTTGAAAACAGCATCAGTCCGGGTTAGTTTCACTCAAATCATGCAAGTTAGAGTCCTAAACAAGGGCAAAAGTGTTTGGAAAAGTAGATATGTTGGAGACGTATCACCAGCCTGGAGGTAGGTTCCCCGCCGAGGAAGGCGCCAGTGAGCCCTTCTCCCTAGTGGGGGGCCTACGGGCGCCAAGGATGCCGCCAGCGTCCCCTTGGCCCCTTGGTCTTGTCCTGGTTTTCGGTCTCCCCAACGATTGTCAGGGGTGGCGCACGGTGGGGTCCTCGTCGGGCGACATGAAGCAAGGCTCCGGCCCATGAAGGTCTCTGCTCGTGACACTCTTAGGTAATAATGAGTGGGGTGTACACGCCCCGGAGTCTCCTGAGTGCCGCCCTGGGGCCTCACGGGGGCTCCCACCCACGTCCTAGTGGAAGCACCATGCTCCGTGCTGGCCGAAGACACTGTCCCCAATGACTATGCCCAGCAAGTGGAAGCAATTAGCTCCGCGCTCGTGAGAAGACCGTGGACCGAAGACTAAAGACTAGCTAGGCGCCGGACGCGGCCGTCTGCTTTTTGCCTCTTTTTGTATTTGCTTGCTGACTTTTTGCAGCAGTTGGTTTTCGTGTGTTTATAAAAATGGGGGGAGTTTTCTCCTTTCGTGTCGCTCTCTTGCCTTAAGTTCTTATGTTGTTTCTGGAGCTCATGACTATTGCCCTGACCTCAAGCGCCTCGCGAGCGTGGGCTAGGTACGGTCCACGCACTGGCGCCAATCTCCCCCCCCCACGAGGTGCTCAAGGGTGCGGTCGCCTCGCGCACCCACCTCGCCACAGTCTGGTAGTAGGCTCCCCACAAGGCACTCAACGGCAGGCCATCAGGCCCCTTGGGAGGCATAGAACCTCACAAGCTCGCAGCAGGCTCGCCTCAGGAGAAGGAGCGCTGCCACAACATCAGGCCTCACTCGAGACCCACGAAACCAAAGATAAGTCATAAACAACTACCTCACTCGGCGGCCTGTAGCCCTACGCGGCCCCGTTCCTAGTGCTACTTCAAAAGCATTACACAACCTTACACATCATAAGGGGCACCCCCTTTTCAAAATCCTCTCACAAAGAATGCGTTCAAGTTTTTGTCATACAGGTCAAAGCAAAAGAAACACGGGCCTAGCTGGACGCGCCTTCTTCGTCGCTCCCCTCCGTGCTGCTTGCACCATTGCTGCCATCCTCCTCGTCATCACCACCCGTGCCAGCTTATTCGGCCGCGAGCACAGCCGTGTTGTCCTTAGGAGTCAGCTCCTTCACCAAGGCTTCCACATGGCCATCCACCCACTTGGCAAGCTTGTCTTGGGTGGCCGCAGGCACGGGGGCTAGCATGCTGCCGAAATCGAAGTGGGAATCAAGATTCAGGAGATTGATGAAGATGTGCGAGAGTGCACACCCGAGGAGGCCCCGGCTCCTCTCCTCAGCAAGTTAGCGAGCCTTTGCGGCCTGATCTTCTAGGCGGGTCAAGATATCAGTAAAGAAGCGGAGATGCTAGCATAGTCGTTCTCGTTTGGGTGAGGAGCGCTGTCGTCACAAAAGGCACCCAAGGCGTTGTTGGCTCTGACGCACAGACCTTGGATCATGGAGCCGTGCTCGCGTTACAATGTTAGGAGTCGGCACTTTTCACTCAAAGCCTTCTTTAGGAGGGAGGATATCTCGGCATAGGCGGAATTCAGTGCATATTCGGAGGAACTTAGGGCTCCTTGGGCAGCGCTCTCACACTGCTCCACAGCCTGCAGATCAGTCTTCAGGGCGGAGGTCCGTCCCTCAAGCTCATCCTAGAGCAGCTCCAGGTCCAGGTGGTGCCCCCCAGTCAACTCAGCACGTGCCTTCGCCACCCTCCCATCCACCTCCAGCTGGACCTAAGCCTCTTGGGCGATGACGGCGTCCTCAGCCACGGCGGCCTGTCGCTCCATCACCTCCAGCCTCTCTAATGCCAAGCTATGTTCCACGGTCTCCAGCGTCAAATCTTCATGGCGCCTCAAGAGCTCCGCCTCGGCAAGGGCACCTCGCCTGGTGAGGAGGCAAGTAGGGCACGACGCACCTTGACTTCGCGCTGCAGAGCCGCATCTGAAGACAAAAGATCTCGCTCCCACTCCTCAGCCGCGTCACGGCGGCGGTTGGCTGCCTCGGCCTCTTCCATGGCATGGGCGCAAGCTTCGCGTGAAGCTGCGAGTGAGACCGCCGCTCGCGCTTCAGCTTTGTCACGCTGAAGCTTCCCAAGGTTGATGGCGATTGATACGTCTCCAACGTATATATAATTTTTTATTGTTCCATGCTATTATATTACCCGTTTTGGATGTTTATTGGCTTTACTTTACACTTTTATATCATTTTTGGGACTAACCTACTAACCGGAGGCCCAGCCCAAATTGCTGTTTTTTTTTGCCTATTTCAGTGTTTCGAAGACAAGGAATATCAAACGGAGTACAAACGGAATGAAACATTTGGGAGCGATCTTTTTGGAACAAACGTGATCTAGGGGACTTGGAGTGGACGTCAAGCAAAAGAGGAGGCGTCCACGAGGGTGCCCGGTGTGCCCCCTAAAGGTGGGTGCGCCCCCCACCCTCGTGTGCCCCTCAAGCATCCACGGACCTACTTCGTCCTCCTATATATACCCATGTACCCCAGAACCATCGAGGAGCACCACGAACAAGTATTTCCACCGCCGCAACCTTCTGTATCCGTGAGATCCCATCTTGGAGCCTTCGTCGGCACTCCGCAGGAGGGAGAATCGACCACGGAGGGCCTCTACATCATCACCAAGGCCCTTCCGATGAGTTATGAGTAGTTTACCACAGACCCTCGGGTCCATAGTTATTAGCTAGATGGCTTCTTCTCTCTCTTTGAATCTCAATACAAAGTTCTCCTTGATCTTCTTGGAAATCTGTTCGATGTAACTCTTTTTGCGGTGTGTTTGTCGAGATCCGATGAATTGTGGGTTTATGATCAAGTTTATCTGTGAGAAATATTTGAATCTCTTCTAAATTCTTTTATGTGTGATTAAGTTATCTTTGCAAGTCTCTTCGAATTATCAGTTTGGTTTGGCCTACTAGATTGATCTTTCTTGCAACGGGAGAAGTGCATAGCTTTGAGTTCAATCTTGCGGTGTCCTTTCCCAGTGACAGTAGGGGCAGCAAGGCACGTATTGTATTGTTGCCATCGAGGATAAAAAGATGGGGTTTATATCATATTGCATGAGTTTATCCCTCTACATCATGTCATCTTTCTTAATGTGTTACTCTGTTCTTTATGAACTTAATACTCTAGATGCATGCAGGATAGCGGTCGACGTGTGGAGTAATAGTAGTAGACGGAGGCAGGAGTCGGTCTAGTTGTCACGGACGTGATGCCTATATACATGATCATGCGTAGATAATCTCATAATTATTCGCTTTTCTATTAATTGCTCGACACTAATTTGTTCACCCACCGTAATACTTATGCTATCTTGAGAGAAGCCACTAGTGAAACCTATGCCCCCCGGGTCTATCTTTTATCATATAAGCTTTCAATCTAATTTTATTTGCATCTTTTACTTTTCCAATCTATATAATAAAAATACCAAAAATATATATCTTATCATATTATCTCTATCATATCTCACTTTTGCAAGTGGCCGTGAAGGGATTGACAACCCCTTTTTTGCGTTGGTTGCGAGTTCTTGTTTGTTTGTGTAGGTGCCTGGGACTTTTGAGGAGCCTCCTACTGGATTGATATCTTGGTTCTCAAAAACTAAGGGAAATACTTACGGTACTATTGCTGCATCACCCTTTCCTCTTCAAGGAAAACCAACGCAAGCTCAAGATGTAGCAAGAAGGATTTCTGGCGCCGTTGCCGGGGAGGTCTTCGCTCAAGTCAAGACATACCAAGTACCCATCACAAACTCATCTCCCTCGCATTACATTATTTGCCATTTGCATCTCGTTTTGCTCTCCCCCACTTCACCATTGCCATTTTATTCACCCTCTTTCCAAATCTCCTCTCTCTTTCTCCTCGTGTTTGTCTGCCGTTATGTCTGAAATTGGGGAGATTATCGTCGATATGGACAATAATGATAACATGGAAAATTTTGTTGCTCCTATTGAAGAACCCCCTATCTTGCATACTAAAAAGTTTCTAATCCGTAGTGGTAATATTATTGGAAAAGGGGTTATTCAAGATTTCTTTACTTGTGCCGGTGCTTTACCTTCTATGGGTAGTTCAATCTTGCATAGAACTTGTAGTCTTGTGGATGCTATTGCCATGCTTGTAGTTAAACTTGAAAGACAGTTTATGCACATGCATCCTTGCATACAAAGAATTTTCCTAGAATCTTCTAATATTGAGCATTCTTCTGTTAAGCGTGCAGCTACTACCTTTTTGGCACATGAGTTCAGATTTATAATAAGAGGAGCCAAAGAAATTTTTGCGCACTATAGGGTGGAGGCCGGTCGTCCTCCCTTAGTGGTGATCATCTTTAATCAAGAGGAAATTATGAGTTTCCAATCTTTGGACTATATTGCTTTTAATGAAAACCTTAGAAAAAGGTTCCTACCACTGTTCTAGTTGATAAAATTTCTGAACTGAATAATGATTTTGCTATTTGAAATAATGAGCTAGGATACTCTCTTGAGTGTAGGCTCAAGAGGTTTTGTCAAAAGAATGTTTATAATGATGAATTGGTTGTGCAATATGAAGGGCCGAAGGAGGAACCCATACCTCCTGAGGTTGATCTTGGGGACTTTTGTCCCATTAAATTTATCCCTTTTGATTACTTTTGTTTGCCTCAAAGAAAACTTGCTGCTGAACGTAGAGAATATGAGATGAGTTTTCGTGATCTATCTTATTATTATGGCACTACTTAGATCTATCCTCGCTTTTATGCCTAGCTTAGGGTGTTAAACAATAGCGCTAGTTGGGAGGCAACCCAATTTCATCTTTGTTTTTTTGTTTTGCTTCTGTTTAGTAATAAATATTTCATCTACCTTCTGTTTAGATGTGTTTTCATGTTTTAATTAGTGTTTGTGCCAAGTAGAACCTATAGGATAACCTATGGTGATAGTTAATTTGATTCTGCTGAAAAACAGAAACTTTGCACGCACAAAAATAATTTTAGTAATTCACATGAACGTGCTTTTGCGTTGAATATTTTTTCTGTAGATCAATAGACAAATTTCCCAGAACTTCATATTTTGGTAGGATTTTTAGAGTTCCATAAGTATTCGAGAGTTACAGATTGCTACAGACTGTTCTAGTTTTGTCAAATTCTGTTTTTTGTGTGTTGTTTGCTTATTTTGATGCATCTATGGCTAGTATTAAGTGGTATGAACCATAGATAAGTTATAATACATTAGGTTTAACACCAATATAAATAAAGAATGAGTTCATTACAGTACCGTATGTGGTGGTTTTTCTTTCTTGCACTAACGGAGCTGATGAGATTTCCTGTTGAGTTTTGTGTTGTGAAGTTTTCAAGTTTTGGGTAAAGATTTGATGGACTATGGAATAAGGAGTGGTAAGAGCCTAAGCTCGGGGATGCCCATGGCACCCCAAGATATTCAAGGATAACCAAAAGCCTAAGCTTGGTGATGCCCCGGAAGGCATCCCCTCTTTCGTCGTCGTCTATCATTAACTTTACTTGGAGCTATATTTTTATTCGCCACATGATATGTTTTTTGCTTGGAGCGTCTTGTATGATATTAGTCCTTGCTTTTTGGTTTACCACAATCATCCTTGTTGTACACGCCTTTTGGGAAGAAATCCACTTGATTGGAATTTATTAGAATACTCTATGTGCTTCACTTATATCTTTTGAGCTAGATAGTTTTGCTCTAGTGCTTCACTTATATCTTTTAGAGCATGGCGGTGGCTTGATTTTGTAGAAATTGTTGATATCTCATGCTTCACTTATATTATTTTGAGAGTATTTTAGAACAGCATGGTATTTGCTATGGTTATAAAATTGGTCCTAGAATGATGGGCATCCAAGTTGGGTATAATAAAAACTATCATAGGAAGTGAATTGGATGCTATGATCAATTTGATACTTGATAATTGTTTTGAGATATGGAGGTAGTGATATTAGAGTCATGCTAGTTGGCAAGTCCCGTAGCATGCACGTATGGTAAAAGTTGTGTAAAAAATTTGAAACATGAGTTGTTCTTAGATTGTGCTTCCTTATGAGTGGCGGTCGGGGACGAGCGATGGTCTTTTCATACCAATCTATCCCCCTAGGAGCATGCACGTAGTGCTTGGTTTTTGAGACTTGTAGAATTTTCCAATAAGTATATGAGTTCTTTATGACTAATGTTGATTCCATGGATTATACGCACTCTCACCCTTCCATCATTGCTAGCCTCTTCGGTAATGTGCATTGCCCTTTCTCACCTCGAGAGTTGGTGCAAACTTCGCTGGTGCATCCAACCCCCGTGATACGATACGCTCTATCACACATAAACCTCCTTATATCTTCCTCAAAACAGCCACCATACCTACCTATTATGGCATTTCCATAGTCATTCCGAGATATATTGCCATGCAACTTTCCACCGTTCCGTTCATCATGACACACATCATCATTGTCATATTTCCTTGCATGATCATGTAGTTGACATCGTATTTGTGGCAAAGCCACCATGCATAATTTTTCATACATGTCACTCTTGATTCATTGCCCATCCCGGTACACCGCCGGAGGCATTCATATAGAGGCATATCTTCTTCTAGTTTTGAGTTGTAATTCATGAGTTGTAAACAAATAGAAGTGTGATGATCATCATTATTAGAGCATTGTCCCCAAATAAAAAAAGAAAGGCCGAAAAAAAGGCCAAAGAAAAAAAGAAAAAAAAGGAATGGCCAAAGAAAAAGAAAGAAAGGCCCAAAAAAAGAAAAAAAGGAAAAGAAAAAGAAAATAAAATAAAAAGGAAAAGAAAAAGAAAAGTAAATAAAAAAGGGCAATGTTACTATCCTTTTCCACACTTGTGCTTCAAAGTAGCACCATGTTCTTCATATAGAGAGTCTCATATGTTGTCACTTTCATATACTAGTGGGAATTTTTCATTATAGAACTTGGCTTGTATATTCCTACGATGGGCTTCCTCAAAATGCCCTTGGTCTTCATGGGCAAGCAAGTTGGATGCACACCCACTTAGATTCTTTTGTTGAGCTTTCACACATTTATAGCTCTAGTGCATCCGTTGCATGGCAATCCCTACTCCTCATGTTGACATCAATTGATGGGCATCTCCATAGCCCATTGATTATCCTCATCAATATGAGACTTTCTCCTTTTTTTGTCTTCTCCACACAACCTCCATCATCATATTCTATTCCACCCATAGTGCTATATCCATGGCTCACGCTCATGTATTGCGTGAAAGTTGAAAAAGTTTGAGATTATTTAAGTACAAAACAATTGCTTGGCCTGTCATCGGGGGTGTGCAAGATGGGATCATTTTTGTGTGACAAAAATGAAGCATAGCCTAACTATATGATTTTGTAGGGATGAGCTTTCTTTAGCCATGTTATTTTGAGAAGACATGATTGCTTTGATTAGTATGCTTTAAGTATTACTATTTCTTATATCAATATGAACTTTTATTTTGAATCATTTGGATTTGAACATTCATGCCACAATAAAAAAATTACATTGAGAATTATGCTAGGTAGCATTCCACATCAAAAATTCTGTTTTTATCATTTACCCACTCGAGGACGAGCAGGAATTAAGCTTGGGGATGCTTGATACGTCTCCAACGTGTCTATAATTTTTGACTGTTCCATGCTATTATATTACGCGTTTTGGATGTTTATGGGCTTTACTTTACACTTTCATATCATTTTTGGGAATAACCTACTAACCGAAGGCCCATCCCGAATTGCTGTTTTTTTGCCTATTTCAGTGTTTTAAAGAAAAGGAATATCAAACGGAGCCCAATAGAATGAAACCTTCTGGAGCGATCTTTTTGGAACAAACGTGATCCAGTGGACTTGGAGTGGACGTCCAGCAATAGAGGAGGCAGCCACGAGGGTGATCGGTGCGCCCCCTATCGTGGTCCTAAGACTGATAGTAGAAAGGGGGGTAGGTATGGAGAGGCAAGATCTCAGCTATGGTGAAGGTGTACACACAAGATTTACGAGTTCATGCCCTTCGCGGAGGAAGTAATAGCCCTACATATCGGTGCCCGGAGGCGGTCGACTGGATTATATGTGTGTGGTGTTACAGGGGGTGCGTACCTTGTCCCAAAGGAGGTGGTGGATTATATAGAGTGCGCCAGGACCCAGCCATCCTCAATTACTAGGGGCTTAATGTACATAAAGTAGGGGCGTTAATGGTAACGCCAGCCATAAGTGCTATTAATGACCTTAAAGACTATGGTGTGAATGTCTGGCCGTTGCAGTGCTGAGTGACTCCTAGTCTTCAGTAGGTTGAGTGATTCCTTATATGGTCGAGTGAGAACAGGGAGGAGGGGTACCCGAATGATATGATTGGTCGAGTGGATTGCACTCGACATCTTTGACTGGAGGTTCTTTGTTGCCTCTTGAACATCTTATCTTCTAGGGTAGTGACCTTGGGTAGGGCGTATAGGTCAGGCCTATGACCCTACCCCGGGTCTGTACCCTCATTAGTAGCCCCCGAATGGATTAAGGTTCGAGTGGAAAGTAGGTTGAAGTTGAACTTGTTCTGAGCTTTACGTCTCGTGACTGTTTTACGCAGGACGGAAAGTTTACGTTGGTACTTCTGCTTTGATTCTGTCGCCTTGATCCATTTAGAGAGTTGCTGAATGAACTTGTAGCATCATCCACCGAGTGCTGTCTTGGGGCGCAGAATCTTTGGCGCGATTGATTGTAGTGTTTGTCGGATTTCACGGGATTCGAAATTTCAAGGAAGCGCGTGGGACGGGGCATGCCGAGGTAAGCGGGGCGGATAAACAATAGCGCCTCGATCTCCATGCCACCTTTTTCGCCAAGTACATCTCGCGCGACTGTTGCGGGATTTCACAGGATGGCCCGGTCACATGCGTCAGCCACTCGGAAGCGGTCCTTTATAAGGCGACGGAGCCGAGGCATCTGCACATCGCACGTTTGTTTTTCTTTCTTCTTCCTCTACTTCTCCACTGCATCCGGCTCCTCCGCTCTCGACGCCGCCGCGCCGCCACAATGGTGAAGGACAACACGGCGGCGCTGGAACGCGCGAAGAAGGCGACGGGGGTGGTGAAGGGCAAGAAGCATAATCGCGGGTCGTCATCGCGCTCGGGGCTGCCGCCAGGTTGGATCCAGGGTGATTGGATCCGGTCTTTGCTACGGAAAGAAGATTTGGATGAGCTGGTGGAGTCCAGACTGATAGCCAAGGGTGCGGCAAGGCTGCCTGAGGGGCAGATGGAGCCGCAGCCTTGACCGGGTGAGTGTGTACTGCTCGCCACCCACGTCGACCGGGGCTTCTCTCTTCCTCCACACCCCTTCTTCTGGGGCTTCTTGAACTTCTTCGGTGCCCAACTCCATCATTTTTCTCCCAATACCATCACATACCTTGCCGTGTTCGTGTCTATGTGTGAGAACTTTCTGGGGTGTCAACCGCACTTGGGTCTTTTCAAACATATTTTCACCATCCGTTCTCAGTCGGTGAAGAAAGCGAACACGAGTGATGAGAAAACCCATGTCATTCATATGTGTGGGGGTTTGGGTATCCAGAAGAGGAAGAGGAGTTCATTCCCTTCCATGACTCTCCCTGAATCAGTTAGGGGCTGGCAGTCGACCTGGTTCTACTACCCGGACCTCGCAACCCCAGGTCAGTCGACCGGCCTTCCCCACTTCACTTTTGACTGTGTCCAGACTCCTTCCTCTCTGAAAGTGACTACTGCTGAGAACGTGGAGACGAAGATGCTGGTGAGAAAGTGGTCCATCTGATCAATGAGGGTGTCACTCGCATGGACCTGCTGGAAGTATTACTCAGTCGAGGCATCCAGCCCCTTCAGGCCCGTGACCATCGCATGTGGCTATACTCTAGGGCTGACGACACTGCTCATGTTCATCCAGAGGAAGTGCCAGCCAAGACCGTGGCCATGTGGTTGAAGAGCATTACAGGCAACAAGGACAACCCCAGAGGAGCCAGGAGAGTCGTCCCCTTCAGTGATGACAATCAACCCGATAAGGTATGTTCTTCATTCCGAGTGTCTTCGCATGTACATTCCGACTACTCTTGAGCTCAACTGACTTTTACTCGACTTCTTGTCTTGTAGGTTTTTACTGACATGTATTCGATGCCCAACGGTGAACATGTTCTAGAGCAGGGACACGAGGGAGAGGCTAGTGCGGAGGAGAGTGGTGAATGGGAATCTTCGGATGAAGAAGAGGAGGAGGAAAGCGAGGAGTCAGACGACGAGGAGGTGGTCGACTCGCCACCGTGCTCCGAACACCGATCCAAGCAACACCATGACTTGGGGGTGGGCGCGGAAAGAACGTGGCTCCAAGTACCCAAACGCAGAAGCGCACTCGGACGTCGACTCCAGAGCCAACAGAGAAAGTCGCCAAGCAGCCCAAGGTTGCTCCTCCAAAGACTCGGAAGACTTTGCCGAGGATCAAGATGGACGTCCCTGTTGCTTCAGGGTGAGCATCTTTCTTGCATTTTTATAGGCCGACTGATACTTCTATTCTGACTGAATGGATCATGTATCTTTCTAGCCCAACCTCTACTGCGACTGGCATGGATATTGAAAAAGCTCCAGGAGATGAGGAGACCGACGACGCAGCCACCTCCCGAGCTGGTAAGTCCGTTCGACCAGAACTCACTTAGTCAATTGAGTTATCGGCCGGCTGGATTTCTGATGTTTTTCTTTCGCTGCAGTTCCGCGAGACATCGTCATGCTTCTCGATGATGAAGAAGAAGAAGTGCCTCTATAGGAGAGGAGGAGGAGAGGCGGGGGTTCAAGCAGGAGAGGGATTGAAGTTCATGTCCCTCAGTCGACGCCGGTGCTTGAGGCAGTGGTCGAGCAATGCGGAGATCTGGTTCCGACCAACATCACATTCGCCAACCCGCTGACGACTGATCATCCGTCGGGGTCGACTGCTCCGGCTCTTGTTGCTCCAGTGCAACTCCACGCATCTGACCCAGTAGCTGCTTCGGACGCCTTGGAGCCATCACTTTTTGCTGCATACCAGACCCCAGATGACTCGCCAAGTGCTGCCAGGGAGGCTCTTTGCCAGGTGAACCTTGTTATGGAGCAGATGAAGGTGATGCGCGAGGCCAGCCAGGTGGCCTATAAAGCTAGCACCACTCTGTAGACCAATGTTAAGGTCAGTGAACTCCCGACTGAACTGTTGAATGTTATTTTATATCTGATCACCCACTGGGGTGTGCCTATTTTTAGAGTTTAGGAAGTCTTCCACTGCACTCCACTCGTGTTGAGTCTTAGTGTTCTATCCGAACAAGTCGGGGCACGCCGAGTGCACCCACTGGGTGTAGTCCCCGAGACCACGGTCGGCTGTTGGCAGTTGGCTGAGGTCTTAGAATCTACTTTTTCACTTTTTTTTGACTCACGCTGGGCAAACCATGTTGAGTGTTGATCTAGATCAGTGGGGGCACGCTAAGTGCAGCCACTTGGTGTAGTCCCCGAGACTACTGTTGAATATTTGATTCGGTAGTAGTCTTAGAATTACTTTCACCGTCATTGTCTTTTATTTCTACCGACTGATATACCTCTCTCGCTGACTGCAGAGGTCTTGTGATCTTGGAGCTCGGCTTTCTGAGTTAAACAAGAAGCACATTAGCCTTGAACTTGATCTTGAACTAGCAAAGAGGAACCTGAAGACTGCTCAAGAAGAAACAACCATCATGGGAGGTAACCAATCGACACTTGTCCACCTAGTAGCTCGCGCCTTTCAGTGTTTTTTCTTTCAGTCTCTTTGAACCGAGTGACTTCACACAAGCAGATGTGCATAGTGAAAACCGTTAGCTTCAGGCTCGCCTGAAGAGTGATGTTTCTTTAGGGAGAATGAAGGAAGCTCTGGAGAAGAAGGATCAAAACCTTACTGCTGCTCAGAAGGAAGCACGAGAGAAGACAACGCTTGCGGTCAAGAAGCTGGCTTCGGTCAGCAAGTTGGAAGAGGAGAACACGAAGCTGAAGACTGCCATCTCTGAAGCCAATCGGGAAGTTAAGCAACTGAAGAAGGACAAGGAGAACCTAACCAATGAAGTTGGAGGCCTCAGAGCCAGGATAGGCGAGCTGGAGTCCTATCTGGGACAACTTGCCGCAAAACTAGCCCTGAAGCTTGAAGGTATTGCCGCTCGACTGGTTAGTTGCCATCAACTGAAGTATCTTGTTATATTGTTGACTCACTATTTTTCCTGATTATGCAAAACTTTGTCAGGATTTTGAGGCTGAGACCGGGCGGGTCGAGACAGGTCTCAACCCCATCAATTGTCCTGTGAAAGATGACATTGTGATGAACTTGCTGTGATTGGAATCACGCTTGGACGGTGTTGTTGCTTATCTAGCTCGACTGAAAGCGGCGATGACTCGGGTTGATGACGAACTCTGGCCTCAGGCGGAACTTTCACAAGATCTCGAGTCGCTGATGACTCAACTAAATCAGATCCCTTGCCGAGTGCAGAAATGTCCGCTCGCTGTGGCGTTGAAGTCACCCTGTCATTGGTGCGAGTGCACTGCAAGGATGCTAGAGAGGACAAGTTGGCGGCTCTCAAGGTTGCGAATACTAAGAAGCACACCTTCCAGTCCTTCATGGACAACTTCCTTGAGGCTGCCACTCGTATTGCAGACAACATTGCCCTTGACAGCTTCTGTGATCCAGCCAGCCCTTCTCCTGACGAGTGATTGAAAAAACATTATGCTTCACCTTTATTTGCCTCGGAATGCCGAGTGATTTTGTAATCGTTGAAACTCCTTCGGGCCTGACGCCCGAGCACTTTAATCCGTGGTTTGGAACCTTTGGATTTATCTAAACTTGGTTTATCTGTGAATATGTTGTGTTTGTCTTCGAGTGGAACTCGTTCTTCACTCAGATTGGTTCTTGTACTTTTGATGTAGCTTCTGAGGAAGAGGCTGCAGTTGACCTGTTGGACGAGCCCTGAGCAGCATTGATCAGCTCATCAGCGAGGCACTCAGCAATGGTCTTGACGTTCCTGAAAGCAGCTCGCCTTGGCACCAGCTGTTGGACAAGCCTTTGGCAGCATTGATCAGATCGTCAGCGAGGCACTCGGCAATGGTCTTGACGTTCCTGAGAGCAGCTCGCCTTGGCACCAGCTGTTGTATGAGCCTTTGGTAGCATTGATCAGCTCATCAACGAGGCACTAATCAATGGTCTTGATGTTCCTGAAAGCAGTTCGTCTTAGCAACACGCACAATTTCGTCCTTCTTCTTGACGGTGTAGCCCCGGGGAGGGGGTCGTTGTCGACCTGCACCACTCAATAGGATTTGTTTTAAGCTTAGGTGAGTACTAGACGGCAGCTAAGCCCCCGAGTGGGAGGATCGCTCACCACTAGGTAGGATTTTTCAAACTTAGGCGAGTACTAGACTGCAGCTAAGCCCCCGAGTGGGAGGATCGCTCACCACTCGGTAGGAATTTTCAAACTTAGGTGAGTACTAGACTGCAGCTAAGCCCCGAGTGGGAGGATCGCTCACCACTCGATAGGATTTTTCAAACTTAGGCGAGAACTGGACTGCAGCTAAGCCTCCGAGTGGGAGGATCGCTCACCACTCGGTAGGATTTTTCAAACTTAGGTGAGTACTGGACTGCAGCTAAGCCCCCGAGTGGGAGGATCGCTCACCACTCGGTATGATTTTTCAAACTTAGGCGAGTACTGGACTGCAGCTAAGCCCCCAAGTGGGAGATCGCTCACCATTCGGTAGGATTTTTCAAACTTAGGCGAGTACTGGACTGCAGCTAAGCCGCCGAGTGGGAGGATCTCTCACCACCCGGTAGGATATTTCAAACTTAGGCGAGTACTGGACTGCAGCTAAGCCCCCCGAGTGGGAGGATCGCTCGCCACTTGGTAGGATTTTCTTTTAAACTTGGGCGAAATGGATTCGTAGCTAAGCCCGCGAGTGGGAAACTTGCTAACCACTCAGAAGGATTTTCTTTTAAACTTAGGCGAAACGGATTCGCGGCTAAGCCCCCGAGTGGGAGGCTTAACTTGCTCACCACTCGGAAGGATTTTCTTTTAAACTTAGGCGAAACGGAATCGTCGCTAAGCCCCCGAGTGTGAGACTTGCTCACCACTCGGAAGGATTTTATTTTAAACTTAGGCAAAACAGATTCGCGGGTAAGCCCCCGAGTGGGAGGCTTGCTCACCACTCGGAAGGATTTTTCATCTTTAGGCGAAGCGGATTCGCAGCTAAGGCACCAACTGGGGGATTTACGACATGTAAAAAAGAGACAACAATCATTCACGAGACTGTAAAATCTTTTATAATCAAACTAGAAGGTATCTCTTATTACATCTTGTGAGTCTGAATGCTTAAGTGTAAAAGGGGCGGAGAAGCTCCGCCTTCCAAGCGCGTGGCTCGTGTTTATTGTGCTTGATGTTGTAAAGACGATATGCTCCATTGTGGAGCAGTTTGGTGATGATGAAGGGGCCTTCCCAAGAAGGAGCGAGCTTGTGTGGTTTCTGCTGGTCCACCCGAAGAACCAAGTCTCCCTCTTGAAATGCCTAGCCCCTCACATTTCTGGCATGGAATCGACAAAGGTCTTGCTGATAAATGGTTAACCGGATCAAGGCCATCTCTCTTTGCTCTTGCAGGAGATCAACTTCATCTTGCGGAGCCTGCTCTGCTTCCTCTTCCGAGAAAAGTTCGACTCGAGGTGCATTGTGAAGAAAATCACTCGGGAGTACAGCTTCAGCTCCGTAGACTAGGAAGAATGGAGTTCAGCCAGTCGACCGATTTGGAGTCATCCTCAATCCCCAAAGTACTGATGGAAGTTCATCGACCCAGGCACCTGCTGCATGCTTGAGGTCACGCATCAATCGGGGTTTCGGTCCTTTGAGAATCAATCCGTTTGCTCTTTCAGCTTGTCCATTCGACTGAGGGTGGGCGACTGAAGCATAGTCGACCCTAGTGCCTTGGGAAGCACAAAAGGCCCTGAACTCGGCAGAATCGAAGTTCGACCCATTATCAGTGATGATGTTGTGCGGAACACCATATCTAAATGTTAATTCTCTGATGAAGCTAATAGTTGTACTTGCTTCAAGGTTTTTCATGCGCTTGGCTTCAATCCATTTGGTGAACTTGTCGACTGCTACAAGAACATGAGTAAAGCCACTTTTGCCAGTCCTCAGAGGTCCGACCATATCTAGTCCACAGACAGCAAAAGGCCAGACGAGTGGAATAGTCTTCAGAGCTGAAGCGGGTTTATGGGACATGTTGGAGTAGAACTGGCAGCCTTCACATTTGTTTACTATTTCTTTTGCCATCTCGTTGGCATGAGGCCAGTAAAATCCGGCTCGGTATGCTTTGGCCACGATGGTCCGGGAGGACGCATGGTGACCACAGGTCCCCGAGTGAATATCATTGAGGATCATTCGGCCTTCTTCTGGCGTGATGCATTTCTAGCTGACTCCAGTTACACTTTCTCTGAACAACTACCCTCTTATCACAGTAAAGGCTTTGGATCGACGGACGATCTGTCGAGCCTCTTCTTCATCCTCTGGAAGTTCTTTCCTAAGAATGTATGCAATGTATGGCACTGTCCAGTCGGGAGTGATGACCAAAACCTCCATGATCAAGTCGGCCACGGCTGGGACTTCGACTTTAGTCGGATCTGTGGCACTCTTAGGCTGTGGAGGCTCTTCAGTGAAAGGATCTTCCTGAACTGAAGGTGAGTGAATATGTTCCAAAAACACATTGCTAGGAATGGTCTCTCTCTTGGATCCTATCTTTGCCAATTCATCTGCAGCTTGATTTTTCAGTCGGGGTATATGGTGAAGCTCCAACCCTTCAAACTTCTTTTCCAACTTCCTCACTATGTTACAATAACTAGTCATAGCCGGGCTCCAGATATCCCACTCTTTCATTACTTGATTAACCACCAAATCTGAGTCGTCGTAGACCATGAGGCGACGGACGCCGAGTGAAATGGCCATACACAACCCGTATAAAAGTGCTTCATATTCAGCTTCATTTTTGGAGGAATCAAAATGAATCTGGAGAACGTAGCTGAGCTTGTCTCCGCTGGGGGATACCAATACTACCCCAGCACCGGAACCATTCAGCATCTTGGAGCCATCAAATAACATGGTCCAATGCTCCGAGTGAACTTGAGTCGGAAGTTGCTGCTCAATCCACTCGGTGAGGAAGTCTGCAATTGCTTGGGACTTGATAGCTTTCTTTGCCTCAAACTTGATATCCAATGGAAGGAGTTCAATCGCCCATTTTGCCACTCGACCAGTTGCATCTCTGTTATTCAGAATTTCAGATAATGGTGCATCACTGACAACTGTAATGGAGTGATCAGAGAAATAATGTGCAACCTTCTTCATGGTCATGTAAATTCCATAAACAAGCTTCTGATAATGTGGATATCTCTGCTTGGATGGAGTTAAAACATCAGAAAGATAGTACACTTGGCGCTAAACTTTATAGGCTTTTCTTTCTTCTTCCTGTTCGACCGTAAGTATTGTACTGACAACTTGTCCAGTGGCTGCAATGTAAAGCAGTAAAGGCTCCTTGCTGATTGGCGCAGCAAGCACCGGCTGGGTGGAAAGCAGGGCTTTGAGCTCTGCAAACACTGCATCAGCTTCATCAGTCCACATGAACTTACCAGATTTCTTCATCAATTGGTAAAGAGGTAAGGCCTTTTCACCGAGACGAGAAATGAATCGACTCAAGGCGGCCAAACAACCAGTAAGCTTCTGAATGTCATGCACACGCACAGGGCGTTTCATTCAGAGGATGGTGTCGACTTTCTCTGGGTTTCCGTCGATCCCCCGTTTGGAAACAAGGAAACCGAACAATTTTCCACCCGAGACTCCAAATATGCACTTCGGCGGATTAAGCTTGATATCATACCTTCTCAGGTTGGCAAAGGTTTTTGTGAGGTCGGTCAGCAGGTCGGAACCTTTACGCGACTTAACCAATATGCCATCCATGTATGCTTCCACATTCCGACTGATTTGAGTGAGCGGGCACTTCTGAATCATCCTCATGAATGTGGCGCCAGCATTTTTCAGAACAAATGGCATAGTGACATAACAAAAGCACCCGAATGGGTGATGAAAGTCGTTTTTATTTCATCGCGACCATACAGTCGGATTTGATGATACCCGGAATATGCATCTAGGAAAGACAAGCGCTCGCACCCCATAGTCGAGTCGACAATCTGATCGATGCGGGGGAGAGGGAAATGATCTTTCGGGCAGGCTCGATTGATATGCTTGAAATCGATGCACATACGAAGTGAATCGTCCTTCTTAGGGACCATGACCACATTGGCAAGCCACTCGGAGTGGTAGATCTCTCAGATGAACTCTGCTGCTAGGAACCGAGCCACTTCTTCGCCAATTGCTTTTCTGTTCTGCACGGCGGACCGCCGAAGACGCTCTTTGACAGGTTTTGCCTTTGGATCGACACGCAAATGGTGCTCAGCCAGTTCTCTGGGTACACCCGACATGTCAGAAGGTTTCCATGCAAAGATGTTCCAGTTCTCATGGAGGAACTGGATGAGCGCTTCTTCCTATTTGCTGTCGAGTGTTGTTGAGATATGAGTAGGTGATGCATTGGGATTGGTCGGGTGGATATGAATCGGATTCATGTCTCCAGACGACTGAAATGCAGAATCAGTGGCAGGCTACTTTGCTCGGAGCAAATCACTCGGATCTGCATTCTTCTGCTACTCTTGGAATTCAACTGGTGCCATTTGTGCATCGGCAATTTTAGAACCCTTCTGAAAGCACTCTTCTGCCTTCTGCCTATTACTAGTGAACGTGATCACTCCTCTGGGGCCAGGCATCTTCATCTTGAGATACACATAACATAGTCGAGCCATAAAACGTGCATAAGCATTCCTACCCAGAATAGCATGATAGGCACTCTGGAAATCCACTACTACAAATGTCAACTTTTCCTTGCGGTAATTCTTGGAATCACCAAAAACCACGTCAAGGGCGATCTGGCTGAGTGATTCGGCTTTCTTTCTAGGATGACGCCATGAAAGCTCATATTGCTTTCACTAAGCTTGGGCATCGGAATGCCCATCCCCTTCAAGGTCTCAGCATAAAGGATATTCAGGCCGCTGCCACCATCCATTAGCACTTTGGTCAGTCGAGTGCCTTCGACAACTGGGTCGGCCACCAACGCTTGCCTCCCAGGAGTGGCTATGCGCGCCGGGTGATCAGACTGGTCTAATGTGATGGCTATTTGTGACCATTTCAGGTATGCGGTCGTCATTGCTAGAGCAACCATATTCACTTCTCTATTGATAACTTTCAATCGACTCTTGCTCTCAACATCAGCAAAAATCATCAGGGTGGAATTGACTTTGGGATAACCATGATCTTCCTCTTCATCCTCGTCTTTGTCTGACTCTTTTTCCTTCTCACTAGGTTGTTTCTCTCGGAACTGCTAGATCAGGAGTCGACATTGCCGAGTGGTGTGTTTAGGATAAATTAGATTACCCTCTTCATCCTTCTTCGTATGAATGTAACATGGTAAATCCAACACATCATTTCCCGCTTGATACTTAACGCCTTCCTTGAAGGCACACACTGCTTGGTGCTCAGATACATTTTCCACGGTGTGATGCAAGGTGGTCCACCTCTGAACGAAATCTCTTAGGTTTTCACTCGGTTTCTGTATGCAATGCTGCAATTCTGTTAACCCCGTTGGTTGCTTGCAAGTGCCCTCAAAAGTCTTGACGAACACTCGAGCAAGCTCTTCCCAACTGAATATACTTCCGTGGGATAACTGAGTCAACCACGCTCTGGCCTACCCTTCCAACATCAGAGGAAGATGCTTCATTGCCACTTCCTCATTCTCACCACCAATCTGCACGGCCACTCAGTAATCCTCAAGCCAAGTTTCAGGCTTGGACTCTCCGGTGAACTTGCTGACTCCAGTCGCCAACCTGAAGTTGGGTGGAATCACTACAGCCCTGATGGCTCTACCGAAACACTCTAGATCCAAAACATGAACTATGCTACCTGTCGGACAATCTCTGCCAAGGTCTTCCCTGTGCGATCTGTTCCGGTCGACTAGACCTTGAACGAGAATAGATCTTGCATCAAAGCCTGGCTCTCTTGAGTTGACTGGTGCTCTATGCTCGCCACTCTGAAGGCGTCTATCATCGTACTGCCGAGGCACATATAATGCACTCCTCGGAGGAGGTGTGGGCACTCGACGATGATTGTCGCGGTCGAGTCGGTGATCATACTGCCCACGGCCTTCATGCCGCAGGGGCAATCTTGGGCTGTGGGCCGACTAAACAGTATCCGCTACCACAAATTTGCTATGAATCCTATTCCACGACTGAGACACTGCTGTGTTCTGTTCTCCTGCTGCCCGGAGTAAGGCCCGGATTTGCATCAAACCTCTACCAGCCTCCAACTGGGAAGGTTGAATTGACTCTGCTATTCGGGCAGCAGCTGTGAGATTTTGAATCAGAGTGTGATATACCTTAGGTGGAGGTGGAAAAAGCTGTCATCGACTGGAATCAGGGATCCGCTACCGAGCACGCTCGTCGAGTGCATGCTGGAAGTTCTCCAGTCAAGTGTGCTCAGCCAAATTAGCCAAGCGCGCCTCTTCCAAGGCCCGAGCCTCGGGGGTTTCTCCAATGATGGGCGTGTGGAGTGCATCCATGTTGTGGCGACGAAGTTCTTCCATCTGCTGCGAAGAGAGGGGTTCGGGATGGTACTCCTCGTGGACGCGCGACAGACTGCCGCCACCATCCCCGCCGTCTGCACGGCGGAAACCAGGCGGACTACGTGGTCCGTCGACCATCAAGACATCAGCCGCAGGGTCGCTGCTATCGCACTCGGATGCAGTCTCGACGGAGCCAGTCGATAGGTCGAACAGACCGTGGAGAGTTTCATCGGGCTCGATTGCCGGATTTGATGGGTGGCCGAATGTCGAGCCACCGCGTGTTTCACCCACCGCTGAAGCCGAGACCGACCGGATCGCTTGCGGAGGCGAATAGCGGGGAGAGAAGACATCATCAGAGCCGACCAATACTGGGTCGACGGCTGCCGGAGAAGGATGCCGCATATGCACGTGCGAAAGTGTGTCGCCCCTCGGATGAGGAGCGCCTCGACATCAAGGTGAGCTTCCTGAAGCCAGGCGGAGTCATTGGCAATGAAAACGAGCGCGCCGAGACGGATCTAGCGGCCCTCAGCCAATCCACCACCGGAAAACATGATGATGGGGATTGAAGTAATTGCAACTTCACCAACAAGTCGCTAAGACACCTTCCGCACGGTGCCAACTGTCATGGTCCTAAGACTGACAATAGAAAGGGGGGTAGGTATGGAGAGGCAAGATCTCAGCTATGGTGAAGGTGTACACACAAGATTTACGAGTTCAGGCCCTTCATGGAGGAAGTAATAGCCCTACGTCTCGGTGCCTGGAGGTGGTCGACTGGATTATATGTGTGTGGTGTTACAGGGGGTGCGAACCCTTGTCCCAGAGGAGTGGGGTGGCTTATATAGAGTGTGCCAGGACCCCAGCCATCCTCCATTACAAGGGGCTTAATGTACATAAAGTAGGGGTGTTACTGAGAACACCATCCATAAGTGCTATTAATGACCTTAAAGACTATGGAGTGAATGTCTGACCGTTGCAGTGCTGAGTGACTCCTGGTCTTCAGTAGGTCGAGTGATTCCTTATATGGTTGAGTGACAATAGGGAGGAGGGGTACTGAGTGATATGATTGGTCGAGTGGATTGCACTCGACACATTTGACTGGGGGTTCTTTGTTGCCTCTTGGACTTATTATCTTCTAGGGTAGTGACCTTGGGTAGGGCGTATAGGTTAGGCCTATGACCCTACCCCGGGTCTGTACCCTCATCACTACCTATAGGTGGGCGCACCCCCCACCCTCATGGGACCCTCCAGCGTCCACCGACCTACTTCTTCCTCCTATATATACCCATGTACGCGAAAACCATCGAGCAGCACCACGAAAAACTATTTCCACCGCTGTAACCTTCTGTATCCGTGAGATCCCATCTTGGAGCCTTCGTCGGCGCTCCGCCGGAGGGGGAATCGACCACGGAGGGCCTCTACATCATCTCCAAGGCCCTTCCGATGAGTTGTGAGTAGTTTACCACAGACCTTCGGGTCCATAGTTAATAGCTAGATGGCTTCTTCTCTCTCTTTGAATCTCAATACAAAGTTCTCCTTGATCTTCTTGGAGATCTATTCTATGTAACTCTTTTTGCGGTGTGTTTGTCGAGATCCGATGAATTGTGGGTTTATGTTCAAGTTTACCTATGAGAAATATTTGAATATCTTCTGAATTCTTTTATGTGTGATTAATTTATCTTTGCAAGTCTCTTCGAATTATCAATTTGGTTTGGCCTACTAGATTGATCTTTCCTGCAATGGGAGAAGTGCTTAGCTTTGGGTTCAATCTTGTGGTGTCCTTTCCCAGTGACAGCAGGGGCAGCAAGGCACGTATTGTATTGTTGTCGTCGAGGATAAAAAGATGGGGTTTATATCATATTGCATGAGTTTATCCCTCTACATCATGTCATCTTTCTTAATGCATTACTCTATTCTTTATGAACTTAATACTCTAGATGCATGTTGGATAGCGGTTGATGTGTGGAGTAATATTAGTAGATGCAGGCAGGAGTCGGTCTACTTGTCACGAACGTGATGCCTATATACATGATCATGCCTAGATAATCTCATAATTATTCGCTTTTCTATAAATTGCCCGAGAGTAATTTGTTCACCCACTGTAATACTTATGCTATCTTGAGAGAAGCCACTAGTAAAACCTATGGCCCCCGGGTCTATCTTTTATCATATAATCTTTCAATCTACTTTTATTTGCATCTTTTACTTTTCCAATCTATATCATAAAAATACCAAAAATATTTATCTTATCATATTATCTCAATCAGATCTCACTTTCGCAAGTGGCCGTGAAGGGATTGACAACCCCTTTATTGCGTTGGTTGCGAGTTCTTGTTGTTTGTGTAGGTGCATGGGACTTTTGAGGAGCCTCCTACTGGATTGATACCTTGGTTGTCAAAAACTGAAGGAAATACTTATGCTACTATTGCTGCATCACCCTTTCCTCTTCAAGGAAAACCAACGCAAGCTCAAGACGTAGCAGCGACCTTCAACCGCTGCCACTCATCCTCGAGGCGGCGGTGCTCTGCCTCAAGCCTAGTGTCGACGTTGGCAAGCTCCCCACCAAGATGGACCATCACACGCATCGCTTCATGGAAGAGCCCGAAGCGCACCACGCTACACCCGCGAGCGAGTGCGAGCTCGTCGCCAAGACCTTCGCCGGCCCCGGAGGCCGCTCGGGACGCGCTGGGTGCCCGCTAGTTGTTGGCCAGGGGCTGGCAAGTGTAGCCCCACAGCTTGAAGACGAAGGCTGCCCAGGGCGCACCCCCTGCTAGCAATGACAAGAGGAAGGATCACCGGTGCACCCTCTCTCGCGCGGGTAGAGTCGCGGGTAGAGGGAGCATGGGGCCCGGTATCGGGCCACCCTTGCAGCGTCGTGTTAATTGAAGTTGGTCCCTCGACCTGCGCAGGATCGGGGAGCTAGGGGCTACGCGCATGCATCGAGCTGGAGTCCTTGAAGATGCCTGTCTCCCGAGGTTTCGCCTTCGTGGGGGGCCGGCGAAACCCCAAACATGAGAAAGCGCTGCGCGCCAGGAGGACAAGAGAAAAGGTACTTACTCATCCACAACCACGTATCTCCTTAGCTTCGGCGACCGACAGGTGCCGTCATTGCAGCACGGGGACCTCTTCCTCTTCAAGAGCGACTTGAGGCATAGGCTGCGCCGACCAGACCCCGACGGGTGATCCTCAGGAGGGGGAGCGCTCGGCGTGGTATCTGGATCAGGGGTCCCGAGGGTAGGGGCACCCGGCGAGACCCCCTGGCTCACAACTCCGGGGCCATTGGTGGGCTCCTTGCCGTTAGCGGCCACTCTGGAGCCACCATCCCGGGCGTTAGAAGCCCCTGCCTCCCGAGCTTGGGGTTGCACCAGTTCCGCGACAGCTCCCTCCAGGGCCCAGAAGCCTCGGCCTCCTGAGCCTCTAGCGGGGCCCGGCCTCCGGAGGAACTCTCAGCAGTTGATGGAGGCACCCTCTCGCCTGCCTCCACACTTGGGGCGCATGCGGCAGGGTCGATCAGGAGAGGAGCCACGAAGATAGGGTTCTCGCGGTGCCCTTCAATGCCCTTGGGAAGCAACCACCACTCATCGAAAAAAGGCATTTGCACCATGGAGGCCGCCTTGTTCGAGCACAGATAGAGAAGGCAGCCACCCCCCAGAAGGTCAGCAGGCTCAGACTCGCCGGTCAGAAGCTTGAGCACCATGCCCAAGGTATCACTAGCAAGAGATGGCTTCTACAGCCTCAACGGATCTCCGGCGCCTGTGAAGTCCCACATCGGGCGAGAATGACGCTGAAGGGGAGCAATGCGCTGCTTCACGAATTCCTTCACCACCATTGGCGCTGTCACCTCCAGTTCCTGGAGCCTCGCCAATCTCTTCCAGGCAAAAGCAAGACGCCAGTCAAAGAGCTTCTCATGGCACCAGCCGGAGCTAGGCGATGCCGGCGACCCATAAGGAGCCACTGCTTCCGGAATCCCTTCGCGGCAGGCGAGAGCTCCAAGTCAATCCTCGGACCAGCGGACGTGGCCACGGCTTCGAAGGTTGCGCACCCAGAGCATTGGCGGGCATCAACAAACCGAAGCAAGAAGAAATGGCAAAACAAGGCCACGGAGGGAGTGATGCCTACCATGGCCTCCCAGAGGAAGGCGAAGACGGCAAGAAGGATGACAGAGCGGGGATCCAGATGCACCAGATGGATCTGGTAATGTGACATCACAGCGTTGAAGAAGGGGGAGAAACGAGGAATCAACCCATCAAGAAGAGCATGAAGATAGATGGGGATCTCGGTGGCGCTCATCTCTCTGGTTCACCAAGACGCAGGGCGAACAGCCGTCTCCCTCCCCTCATTGGAATCGGCAGCGAGAGCATGGCGAACCCTGTCCAGCCTCTCCTCATTGATCACCGTCGATTGCCCAAGGGCTGGCTCCAGGGCTGGCAGGGGACTGGCCGGGGCTAGCGGCTTCCCCTTCTTCTTCCTCGGCTTGGGGGCCATGGCGAGAACTAAAAGAGGGCAAGGCGCCGGTGCCGGGTCTATGGACGCGGCGGCAAGATTGGGAAGGAGGAAATAAGAGCCAAGCATGATAATTTGTGAAGGGCGAGCTGCTGGGTCTACCGGATATGAAGGCAGTGTGGGGAAGTGGAGACGCCCACGTCCCATCAACCGCCACGTGTCTTCAAGGTTTCAGGCGGTTAGGTCCCGCGGTGCTGCACACTTGCCCTTTGGCTTCTCCTAAAAGCCAAGTCCGAGCGCGCCTTGGGCCCGGGGGTTACCTTTGGTGTCCTGGATTCAGGGGTATCTAGCCCTGCCTACCTGCGTCCCACCACGTGGATCCATCAATGGCTTGGTATGGCCCAGCTTCAGCACCAACACCACAACACCCTCGCGAGGGGCCAAGCCTCGCGAGGCGGGCAATGCCAAGACCCCCGAAGGGGTCGGCCTCCTCAGGTGGGCTCTGGAGGGGCGCAGCATTCTATGGAAGCTACCTCACGAGGCTCAGCTGACGTCAGCCATGACGACCAAGGCCAGGAGGGCGCCAGGTAGGTGCAGAGCGCAGGTTTCCTCTTCGGTGCAAAGGAGGCAAGCCATAGGCGCGGAGTCCCGAGGAATCAGCCAAAGGTTTCCATTCTGGTGCACCAAGACCAAGACTGCCAGGACGGCGGGACGGAGGTCATCAACGAGCCCACCGCAGCATCACGACCAGAGGCTTTTTGCAGGCCAAGATTACTTTTGTCAGGATAGACTGTACTACTTGTCCCCTTTCAAATCCGGCCATTGTGGGATCCCTTCCCGCTCATATTTGGTAAGAGGACCAGGGCCACTATAAATAGGACTAGCCACCACCATAAGGAAGGGGGTCAGAACAAGTAGAGTTAGCATACACCACACCAGCTCAAGAACACCTCACCTCCTGAGGCTTGTTCGTCGTCTGTACTAGTTCATCCTCAGCCCTCCGAGGAAATTCACCACACCACACTGGATTAGGTTATTACATCACAAAAGTGGCCCGAACTAGTATATATCGTTGTGTCTTTGTGTCTCTTTGAGCTCGATAGGCTAGGCTTCAGAGGATCGCGATGAGGTAGGATGGGCAGTTTGAGATCTCCGCACGCACCCTAGAGTTCAAACCTCTCAAGGGTTTGTGGATCCCTAAATCCGACCGCAGCAACACTTGATACAGGTACATCCCTAACGTGGTCCGCGACGGCCTTGGTGGCGACGAATAGTACAACCCCGGTTCCTGCACCAGTATCTCAACACCAATCACCTTCGGTATGGTGGAGGGCTTCTTCATCCATGCCATAACCATCAGAGCCCAGCTGTCTGGAGGAACAAACATACTTACGAGCTCACCTCCAAGGTCATTGATAAGCTCATTCATGGACTCGCTGTTCCAAGCATGTCGAGGCATGCCGTGCAAGGTAAGCTTTGTTAAAAACAGCTCAGAGGGCACCGAGCCCCATCCTGGGTGCCACCGATCAAAGCTGACCAGCGCGCCATCGCAGAACAAATGCCAAGAAGATTCGAACACACGACTGCAGTCGAAAGTTGTCCTGAACCTGACGAAGAAATCAGCCGGTGGCGGACAGACTTCGAAGAGCAAGTAACTTATTTGGATGTCGTGCGCAATGCCAAGATCTTTGACAAGGTCGTCTAGCGAGATGGGAGGCCGGTCGCTGTTGATGGTTACCATCAGCACTTTGCCGGCAAACTGGTCGTCAAGCGCCGCCATGCCACTGTTAAGCAACAGCATGCAGCGACCGAAGGCAGGACGGACCTTTGGATCTCCGGCTCGGAGATCCGCGCTAACCGGCGACATGATAGTGTGCATGAGAACAGGGAGTACAGGACGGGATTTGGGGGAACTGGAGTAGGAATCGAGATTCCAGAGGTTGGGGAGGGGCAGGAGATTGGGGATGAAAACGTAGCATGAATTTCGAACATGCGCCAATATGCTCTCAGCGCACAAGCGCACGAAAACACCGGTGGCGCCCACATGTCGGCCTGAGAGTCCTTATTCTTTCTTTTTTGGAGAGCCCGGCCTTTTTTAGGATCTTTTGAGAGCCTGACCTAAGAGTCATAATTGACCTGTTTGGCATTGCATTACTACTCGGCCCATATTCAACGACACCTCATTGGCCCAAAGAAATGTAAATCATCGAAAAGACACTGATCTCAAATTATAACTTGAAAAAAGGAGATATACTCTGAACACTGGTGATGCCCTCACTTAACCCACCAGTAGTTTGAGACAATAAACAGATCGAAACAACGATATATACAACACTCAAACACTGACTAGTGACTACTACAGACATAAACAACAAGACATGATAGTTCATAAGAAGTCTTGCTACACCACCAAAATGCACCCATTTGCAGTGCTCAGACTCTCGTGATCCATACGAGAATGACATTCTAAATAGAGACAACTATTAAATAGTAAGAGTGACATGGACGAGGATGACCAAATGACAAGGAATATGCATAACAAAAAAGAAACCTACCCATCCAGAACAAGCAACAAAGAAAACAAGTCATTCGAAGAGGGATGATCCAAGACCATCATAATTTGCAGACCCTCTTCAGCGACCATTGATCCGAAGACACCAGTATTCCAGCCTTTCTGACGCAACAACCCAATTACCTATAAACCCAAAGGCTTGAACCACATCACTACCTATCATAATTGAGAAATCCAAGGATCAAAGTTAATCCAGATGCCTTTGTCATTCTCACCTTCTTTTGGCTGTAGGTTGTATCGTTGCCAATCAGGGGACTTTGCTCCCGAACTCCTAAGGCTCACCGTGTAGACACAGTTTTCCATGGCAAACAGAGCCTCTCTGCCATTAAGGTCCTTGCCAATGGTGATCTCCTGGTTAATCGGATAATTGAGTCCGAGAAACAGAGAGTGTGAACCAAGGCTGTTTACCCACCTCCAACTCAAAAATCCTGAAGGCCCCAACAAGCTGGTATCCTTCTCACAGACGTAACAACCACTGTGCAGATACTAATGTATTCCACGGTGCTTGTATACAGTGGGGTTTTGGCAATATAACTTTTATGGCTCATGTGTCCGAATGATCATCAGTCTTTTGTTGTCGTCTGATCGAGCGAGGAACCAGTTGTGCTTCCCTATTTTGACAAAGGTGGTGTGATTACAAAGGGCAATAACTTTAGGGACACAACATCATATCAAAAAGGACAGGCATTGTTAATGTAAGATCAACATTGTTCAGAGTATGAGTAGGATAATGCAAGAAGCAACATTGATATGTCCCTGTTGGAACTGGGAGGAAAATATAGGGAAATGTATACTAGGTTCAAAAATATAGAAGTGCCATGCATGGTTATACTCATGTTATCTCGCAATCGATTCTTCACTGGAAACTACCATGTCATGCATGTTATGTCGTCACAAACAAATTCTTCAAGGTAACTAATAGACCATGCTTTGTTATATACTTGTGTTCTGTGGGCAAATTTTTTCTGAGTATATTATTCCAGCCATTGATTGCTGAAGGGCGAATATAGGTAAGTACACATGGTAAGCTTTACAGGATTTCACTAGTTCCAAATATAGAGTTCTCCATATGCACATTTACTTCCCTAATGTATGGTTAGATGAAACCAACAGTGTGGTGCATTTTTTTACATCATCAACATGAGGAAACTAACATGGCCATTGATACACACTCATATTTAGTAGTAGTATATAGATTATTGTAAAATAATGAGAATATCCATATATTCCTAACCGCTTGATTATTCAGGGGTACAAATTGGCTGTAATGACATGGTCACAATCACTGTTGAGGAAATCGTTAACTGGTAGCTGCTCAGTTGGCTGGTGAGTAGGGGTTTAATCGGCTAATCGGCAAGTTAATCGGCCATTTAATCAATTAATCAGACGATTTATCGGTTTATAGGCTACTCGGTGACCCTACGAGTAGGGATTAATCGGCAAGTTAACTGGTTAATCGAATGATTTCTTGAACAGGGGTCACAATTGCATGAATTAATTCATTCCAAATATAGCTGATTTACAGCGTCTCTAATACATTGCCATAGTTCTACTCAAATTCTGCTCAAACAGGGATATGCCAATCATCACAAAAAGTTCAAACAGTGTCATGGCGTCATCATTAACATGAGACGGAAACAACTTACATGCTCCATCCCAGAAGTACCTGGTGCCATCTTCTTTGTCTATCGCGTAGATGATACCATTGTGTTCAAAAGCATCACAGAAGTGTGTATCAGCTTTGACGATGACCCACTACGAGATGAGTTGTCTCTAGCTAAAGAAGGCATCGGCGTAAAGATAGGTGAGTCCGCGGTCGAACAAGGCAATTAGCTTGAAGTCTACGTAATTCGTATGTCGTGTGGGCACTTGGCATTTTACAATCTTCTGCAAAACAAGTACAGTCCAACTGACATGGTAATCTAGATGACTTGGACCGCGATGGTAAAACTCTATATAATCCAATGGAGGAAGGATAATCTCATGGGAGGTCTGGAAGTTCACGAGCACCAACTTTTTCCCGTCTTCTCTGACGGCAGCCATCCGGTGGGAGTTCATGCTGACCTAGTACATACCTGCCAAGAAGTTTCGGCCGATGGTGATCGGATCAAAGTCGAGGGAAATGATGTACGACAACCCACTACATACTTGCAAAGAAGATTTGGCTAATGTAGATCGGCTTAAAGTCGAGGTTCATCATGTACGCCTTCGTATCATCGTGAGCAAATCTCGCAAGACCAGATAGCAGCAAGCAGGGTGTCTGGAAAAGCTTAGGCCTCGCTTCGACGATGGCCGTGTGCATGTCCCTTGAGCATGCAGCCAGCCGCAAGGTGCTCAACATATCCATACATGAACAACATGAGTCGAGGATGTCACTGGGGAGATTGCTCCAATCGCGGCTCATATAGATGTTGCGCGGTTCGCGTTCAGTCATGGTGTATTTTGGAAGGTGGGGGTTTGGGGGGCTTGATTTACGGGGGAGAAGGCTGTCGGTGCTAGAGCAGCTAGCGAGGGAATAGTGTGTAACACCCACGATGCGGCTATATCTCCCACGTGTCGAGGCACGACTTAGAGGCATAACTAATATGTCTCCAACGTATCTACTTTTCCAAACACTTTTTCCCTTGTTTTGGACTCTAACTTCCATGATTTGAATGAAACTAACCTGGACTGACGCTGTTTTCAGCAGAACTGCCATGGTGTTATTTTTGTGCAGAAATAAAAAGTTCTCGGAATGACCTAAAAATCCACGGAGGAACTTTTCAGAAAATATAAAAAATACTGGCGAAAGAATCAAGGCCAGGGGCCCCACACCCTGTCCACGAGGGTGGGGGTGCGCCCCCTCCCCCTGGGCGCGCCCCCTGCCTCGTGGGCCCCCTGGAGCTCCACCGACCTCAACTCCAACTCTATATATTTGCTTTCACGGAGAAAAAAATTAGAGAGAAAGTTTCATCACGTTTTACGATAAGGAGACGCCGCCAATCCCTAATCTCTCTCGGGAGGGCTGATCTGGAGTCCGTTCGGGGCTCCAAAGAGGGGGATTCGCCGCCGTCGTCATCATCAACCATCCTCCATCACCAATTTCATGATGCTCACCGCCGTGCGTGAGTAATTCCATCGTAGGCTTGCTGGACGGTGATGGGTTGGATGAGTTTTACCATGTAATCAAGTTAGTTTTGTTAGGGTTTGATCCCTAGTATCCACTATGTTCTGAGATTGATGTTGCTATGACTTTGCTATGCTTAATGCTTGTCACTAGAGCCCGAGTGCCATGATTTCAGATCTAAACCTATTATATTTTCATGAATATATGTGAGTTCTTGATCCTATCTTGCAAGTCTATAGTCACCTATTATGTGTTATGATCCGACAACCCCGAAGTGACAATAATCGGGATACTTCTCGGTGATGACCGTAGTTTGAGGAGTTCATGTATTCACTAAGTGCTAATGCTTTGGTCCAGTACTCTATTAAAAGGAGGCCTTAATATCCCTTAGTTTCCATTAGGACCCCGCTGCCACGGGAGGGTAGGACAAAAGATGTCATACAAGTTCTTTTCCATAAGCACGTATGACTATATTCGGAATACATGCCTACATTACATTAATGAACCGGAGCTAGTTCTGTGTCACCCTATGTTATAAATGTTACATGATGAATCGCATATGACATAATTATACATCACTGATCCAATGCCTATGAGCTTTTCACATATTGTGCTTTGCTTATTTACTTTACCGTTGCTACTATTACAATTACTACAAAACTGCTACTGTTACTTTTGCCACTGTTACCGTTACTTCCATACTACTTTGCTACTAAATACTTTGCTGCAGATACTAAGTTATCTAGGTGTGGTTGAATTGACAACTCAACTGCTAATACTTGAGAATATTCTTTGGCTCCCCTTGTGTCGAATCAATAAATTTGGGTTGAATACTCTACCCTCGAAAATTGTTGCGATCCCCTATACTTGCGGGTTATCAAGACTATTTTCTGCCGCTGTTGCTGGGGAGCATAGCTCTATTCTTTGAGTCACTTGGGATTTATATCTGCTGATCACTATGAGGAACTTGAAAGACAAAAGAACTAAGATTTTTCCCTCAACTATGAGGGGAGGTAAGGAACTGCAATCTAGCTCTACACTAGATTCCCCTTCTATTTTGAGTAAGCTTGCGACACCTAAACCTGCTACTGCTATGAATTCTGATATGTTGCATGTTATTGATGATACCACTTCTACTATGCATGATACTTATGATGAAACTACTTCTATGCTTGATACTACTTTGCCATTAGGTGAATTTCTAGATGAACAACTTGCTAGGGTTAGAGAGAATGAAATTATTGAAGATGAAATTATTGATGATAGTGATGATGAAGGTTCTCCCCTAAGTATGAATTGCCCGTTGTTCCTGAGGGTTATGTTATGGATGAAGAAGCTGCTGGAGCCATTCTTGCTTGCAATGATAGATATGATCTTAAGAAGTTATTAGCTAAATGGAAGCAGCAATCTCTGGATGCTAGAATGAAATATGACCCTACTTTTGCTACTTCACCTATCTTTGTTACTGATAAGGATTATGAATTCTCTGTTGATCCTGAGATAATTGCTTTGGTTGAATCTGATCCTTTTTATGGCAATGAATTTGAAACTGTTGTGGCACATCTTACTAAGTTAAATGATATAGCCACCCTGTTTACTAATGATGAGAAGTCTCGCTAGTATTATATCCTTAAGATATTTCCATTCTCATTAAAGGGTGATGATAAAACTTGGTTTAATTCTCTTGATCCTGGTTGTGTGTGTAGTCCCCAGGATATGATTTATTACTTCTCTGCTAAATATTTCCCTGCTCATAAGAAACAAGCTGCCTTGAGTTAAATATATATTTTTTTGCAAATTGAAGAAGAGAGTCTCCCACAAGCTTGGGGGAGGCTTCTCCAATTACTTAACACTTTTGCCTGATCATCCTCTTAAGAAAATTGAAATACTTGATATCTTTTATAATGGACTAACCGATGCTTCCAAGGACCACTTGGATAGTTGTGTTGGTTGTGTTTTCAGGGAAAGAATAGTCGACCAAGCTGAATTGTTATTGAATAATATGTTAACTAATGAAAATAATTGGACTCTTCCTGAGCCAATTGAGCCAACTCCTGAGCCTATTCCCAAACCAACTCCGAAGAAGAGGGGTGTTCTATTTCTCAGTCCTGAAGATATGCAAGAGGCAAAGAAATCTATGAAAGAAAAAGGTATTAACGCTGAAGATGTTAAGAATTTACCCCCTATTGAAGAAATACATGGTCTTGATATACCGCCTGTCGAAGAAACACATGGTCTTGATAACCCGACATAGGTAGTAAAGGTAAATTCTCTCTATAGATATGATAAAGTTGAAATCCCGTGTACTAAATTTCCTAGCCAATGTTTAGATGAATTTGATGATTTTATGGCTAGGCAAGAAAGTTTTAATGCTTATGTTGGTAGAGAATTAAAGAGTAATGCTTTCATGATAGGATGCTTGAGTGATTATATGGCTAGAGTTAAAGGTGAACTTAAACTCATTAGCAAATATGATTCTATGATTACCACTCAAGCAGAACAAGTACTTCAAGCTCAAAGTGATTTGCTCGATGAATTAAATAATAAACATGACTTTGCTGTCAGAGTTTCGACTAGAACTGGTGGAATGACTCAGGAACCTTTGTATCCTGAAGGCCACCCTAAGAGAATCGAGCAAGATTCTCAGAGAAATAATTTAGATGCACCTAGTCCTTCTAAAAAGAAGAAAAATAAAAATGATAGGACTTTGCATGCTCCTAGTGAACCTGTTGTAGACACACCTGAGAATCCCAATGATATTTTTATTTCTGATGTTGAAACACAATCTGGTGATGAACATGAACCTAGTGATAATGTTCATGTTGATGCTCAACCTAGCAATAATAATGATGTAGAGATTGAACCTGCTGTTGATCTTAATAACCCACAACCAAAGAATCAACGTTATAATAAAAGAGACTTTGTTGCTAGGAAGCACAGTAAAGAAAGAGAACCCTGGGTTCAGAAACCCATGCCTTTTCCTCCTAAGCCATCCAAGAAAAAGGACGATGAGGATTTTGAGCGCTTTGCTGAAATGATTAGACCTATCTTCTTACGTATGCGCTTAACTGATATGCTTAAAGTAAATCCTTATGCTAAATATATGAAGGATATCATTACAAATAAAAGAAAGATACCGGAAGCTGAAATTTCCACCATGCCTGCTAGTTATAGAAAGGTGGAATACCAACGAAACTTGGAGATCCAGGAGTACCAACTATACCATGCTCCATTAAAAGAAATTATGTTAAAACTGCTTTATGTGATCTTGGAGCCAGTGTTAGTGTTATGCCTCTCTCTTTATATCGTAGACTTGAATTGAATAAGTTGACACCTACTGAAATATCTTTGCAAATGGCCGATAAATCAACTGCTATACCTGTTGGTATTTGTGAGGATGTACCTGTTGTGGTTGCAAATGTCTATATCTTAATGGACTAAGCTATTCTTGATATTCCCGAGGACGATAGTATGTCGATTATCCTTGGTAAACCCTTTTTGAATACGGCAGGGGCTGTTATTGATTGCAACAAAGGCAATGCCTCTTTTCATGTTAATGGTAATGAGCATACGGTACACTTTCCGAGGAAACAACCTCAAGTTCATAGCATCAATTCTATTGGAAAAATTCCAACTATCATTATTGGAGGTTTTGAATTTCCTCTTCCTACTATCAAGAAAAAATATGATATTCTTATTATAGGGGTTGTGCATATCCCCGTTGAGGTAACCTAGTGTTATTCGAAATTTCTCCGGTTCCATGTTATTCGGAATGAGTTTGTTAACAAGACTTGATCAACCTTATTAGTGGATTCCTTTTGATGATCATGAGAGGGATGAAACTAGAAGGCACAACCTTCTGTACCATCTTTTTACTTTCTGTTATTTAGAGTAAATAAAGAAAAAATAGTATTATCTATCTGTTTTCTGAATTATCCATGCAATAAAAAATATCCTGAAAATAAAATTTTCCAAATGCTCTGCAAATTTAGTATGATTTTTTATCTAATATTTGAGGATTTTAGGCACTGAGAACACAGCAGGGGGGCAAGCACCTGGCCACGAGGGTCCAGGGCGTGCCCACTCTAACTGGGCGCGCCCCCCTGCCTCGTGGGCCCACAGCGGCCCCCATCCACTTATTCCTGCATCCACACACTTCCTCTTCCTCCCAAAAAATCCTCATCCAGCTCAAGCATGAGTTATAGCTCATTTTGCTGCGATTTTTGATCTCCTTGCTCAAAGCTCCATTCACAGAACTGCTTTGGGAGATTGTTGCTTGGTATGTGACTCCTCCAATGGTCCAATTAGTTTTTGTTCTAGTGCTCTATTTATTGCAAATTTTTGTTGCCTAGGTGACCCTGTTCTTGAGCTTGCATGTCCAATTTATGAGGTCCCAAGTAATTCTAATGCATGATATAGGCTCTAGGCACTTGTAGGAGTAGTTACTATCGGTTTTATTAAGTTCGATTTACTTTTATTTTGAGTTACTAAAAATTTCAGAAATTTTTCAGAGGAGGAAATATGTTTAGGAAAATGTACCAAGGTGGTTCTTCAACAAAGAAAGGACCCAGGCGCGCAATGCGTGAGCAAGACGATGAACCACCAAGGGAAGCTGATGTGCGGCCTTGTGAATGGCCGTCAGAAGAATTTATGGTCAATGCAGGCATCAAGGATGAATTCAATGTATATGTGCATAATGCTGATCTTCAGGACTTCATGCAAGATAAGTGTCCTCAGTACCACTATTTGACTGATTCATTCGTGAGAAGGTTTAAATTTACATCTTCGCGTAATTCTCAAAATGTCCTGTTTGATATTTATGACCAATCATATACCATGGACTTAGAAGATTCTACTACTGCTTGCAAACTCCCGTAGTGGGGTAATGTTAATAAACCCCGTAAATCTGAGTATAAAGACTTTCTTGCTAGTATCACTGTGGGAGAATCTAGGGATATAGCACAAGCTACCATAGGGAGCATTCATTTTCCTGCTATACATTATTTTGCTCTCTTCATTGGTAGATGCATTAAAGGTAAAGATGAAGCATGTCACATGTGTGTCTTTGATCTTTGTGTTCCCAAAAGTGTTGTATTAGGTAATAAAGATTATAACTTGGGGGCAATTGTTGCACGTAGGTTGCATAATAATGGTTTAGTTGGAGATTTATTTGGAGGGATTTATGCAACCCGTGTTGCTAATTATCTTGGTATACCTCCATGTGAGGGTCATAGGGAGTTGCCTCCTGCTTATTTAGATTATGACGCTATGGTCAGTCATCATTTTCTTGTGAGGAATGAACAATTCCTCCTGTATTGACTAATCTTTGACAAACGTCGCGCTGTCCATGTTACTATCCCCGCTCCTTCCCTTTTTGATTACCAGGCAAAACGAAGATATGTTGTCACCAGGGAGGAGGCAAACGAACACGAGAGGAGAGCGGAGGCAGCTCGTCACAGTGCCACAGCTCAGGAGGCAATGGCTGCTGCTTCTCAGTACGACCCCAGTTACAACTTCGGATGTCGGCCAGGCTATCCTTGGGCATAGACCAACTTAGGCCAAAAGCCGAAGCTTTGGGGAGTACGTATTTCTCACCGACATTTCATTCATGTTCACACACTTATTCTAGTTGTCGGTGCTCATACTCTTTCATTGTATTATCCATGCTAGTTTAATTTGTTTTCTAGCTTTCTTCTTGTGTGTTTGATAAACCTTAAGAAAAACCAAAAAAATAGTTAGTTTAATTTCCATGCTTGTAGTAGTAATTAAAAAGAAAACCCAAAAAGATTTATCGTTCTTCTTTTACTTGTTGGGAGCTTTCCCGTGTAAATAGTTTTATTTCTTTTCTTTTCTTTGGGGGTCGAGAGGAGAAGACCATAATGAAAATGCTTAGTGGCTCTCATATGCATGATTGTTTATTTAACCAAGAGCCCATATTACCTTGTCTTCTCCCTTGAATTGAACGCTTGCAGATTCGAGCTTAGTCCAATGCACATGCACTATTATTATTATACACACTGTTCGGTTGTGCAAGTGAAAGGCAATAATGACGATATATGATGGACTGATTGGGATGAGAAAAGCTGGTATGAACTCGACCTCTTTCTTCGTAAATATGATGAGTTCATCATTCCTGATTCATCCTATTATGAATAAACATGTTTACAATGACAATTAGAGATTATAGTTGCTTATGCCATGCTTAATTAGCTAGAAGCTTATAATATTTTACCTTCCGTTCCAACATGCTATCAAAATGGTTGTGATGTGGTATGATAGGGTGGTATGCTCCTTTCAATGATTCGAGTGACTTGACTTGGCACATGTTCACGCATGTAGTTGAAACAAATCAACATAGCCTTCATGATATTTATGTTCATGTTGGATTATATCCTACTCATGCTTGTACTCAGTGTTGATTAATTACGGTTGTCGCTCTCTCAGTTGCTCGCTTCCCAGTATTTCGCTAGCCTTCACCTGTACTAAGAGGGAATACTGCTTGTGCATCCAAACTCCATAAACCCCAAAGTTATTCCATATGAGTCCACGATTCCTTCCTATATGCAGTATTTACCTGCCGTTCCAAGTAAATTTGTATGTGCCAAACTCCAAACCTACAAATGAAATTCTGTTTTGTATGCTCGAGCAGCTAATGTATCAACTAGGGTTGTCTGTATCTTCCATGCTAGGTGGGTTATTCTCAAGAGGAGTGGACTCCGCTCCTCATTCACAAGAAAATGGCTGGTAACTGGGATGCCCGGTCCCATGATCAAAAAGATCAAAGCAAATCAAAATAGTTAAACAAAACTCCCCCAGGGATGGTGCTAGTTGGAGGCACTCATTGTTTCGAGCAAGCCATGGATTAATGCTTGTTGGTGGTGGGGGAGTATAAACTTTACCATTCTGTTTTGGACCCGCCTATAATGTGTGTAGCATGGAAGATATCGAGATCTCATAGTTGCTGCGTTGACAGTGAAAGTATACCGCTCAAAATGTTATTCATTTCTATTTTAAAATCGAGCTCTGGCACCTCTACAAATCCCTGCTTCCCTCTACGAAGGGCCTATCTATTTACTTCTATGTTGAGTCATAACCTTCTTATTAAAAAGCACCCGCGGGATAGCACCTCTGTCATTTGCATGCATTACTATTAGTTTATATTGGGTATGACTTGACTGGATCTCCTTTACCATGAATTACAATATTTAGTCAGTCCTTGATCTTTAAAGGTGCTCTGCATTTATGTTTTGCGGTCTCAGAAAGGGCTTGCGAGATACCATCTTGTTGTATCATATTATGATTGTTTTGAGAAAGTGTTGTCATCCGAGTTTTATTATTATTGCTCGCTAGTTGATTATGATATTGATATGAGTAAACATGAGACCTAAGTGTTATTGTGAATATGGTTAGTTCATAATCTTTGCTCAAAACTTGAATGCTGGCTTTACATATTTACAACTACAAGAGCAAACAAAGTTTGTCAACTGAATTGCTTGAGGACAAGCAAAGGTTTAAGCTTGGGGGAGTTGATACATCTCCAAAGTATCAACTTTTCCAAGCACTTTTGCCCTTGTTTTGGACTCTAACTTGCATGATTTGAATGAAACTAACCCATACTGACGCTGTTCTCAGCAGAACTGCCATGGTGTTATTTTTGTGCAGAAATAAAAAGTTCTCGGAATGACCTGAAAATCCACAGAGGAACTTTTGAGAAAATATAAAAAATATTGGTAAAGAATCAAGGCCAGGGGGCCCACACCCTGTCCACGAGGGTGGGGGGCGCTCCCCTCCCCCTGGGCGCGCCCCCTGCCTCGTGGCCCCCCTGGAGCTCCATCGATCTCAACTCCAACTCTATATATTTGCTTTCACAGAGAAAAAAGTTAGAGAGAAAGTTTCATCGCGTTTTACGATACGGAGCCACTGCCAAGCCCTAATCTTTCTCGGGAGGGCTGATCTGGAGTCCGTTCGGGGCTCCGGAGAGGGGGATTCGTCGTCGTCGTCATCATCAACCATCCTCCATCACCAATTTCATGATGCTCACCGCCGTGCGTGAGTAATTCCATATTAGGCTTGCTGGACGGTGATGGGTTGGATGAGATTTACCATGTAATCAAGTTAGTTTTGTTAGGGTTTGATACCTAGTATCCAATATCTTTTAAGATTGATGTTGCTATGACTTTGCTATGCTTAATGCTTGTCAATAGGGCCCGAGTGCCATGATTTCAGATCTAAACCTATTATTTTTTTCATGAATATATGTGAGTTCTTGATCCTATCCTGCAAGTCCATAGTCACCTATTATGTGTTATGATCCGACAAGCCCGAAGTGATAATAATCGGGATACTTCTCGGTGATGACCGTAGTTTGAGGAGTTCATATATTCACTAAGTGCTAATGCTTTGGTCCGGTACTCTATTAAAAGGAGGCCTTAATATCCCTTAGTTTCCATTAGGACCCCGCTGCCACGGGAGGGTAGGACAAAAGATGTCATACAAGTTCTTTTCCATAAGCACGTATGACTATATTCGAAATACATGCCTATATTACATTGATGAACTGGAGCTAGTTCTATGTCACCCTATGTTATAACTGTTACATGATGAACCGCATCCAACATAATTTTCCATCACTGATCCAGTGCCTACGAGCTTTTCACATATTGTGCTTTGCTTATTTACTTTACCGTTGCTACTGTTACAATTACTACAAAACAGCTACTGTTACTTTTGCCACTATTACCGTTACTTCCATACTACTTTGCTACTAAATACTTTGCTGCAGATACTAAGTTATCGAGGTGTGGTAGAATTGACAACTCAACTGCTAATACTTGAGAATATTCTTTGGCTCCCCTTGTGTCGAATCAATAAATTTGGGTTGAATACTCTACCCTCGAAAACCGCTGCGATCCCCTATACTTGTGGGTTATCAATAACCGCATTGTGGTTTTGTCGCAAGAAGGGTCATCTTCACACAATCCCATGTAATGAACAAGAACGGGATAAATAGAGTTGGCTTACAATCGCCACTTCACACAAAGATCATATAATTCATACATCATTTAGAGTACAGACATAGTTCGGCTACGGACATAACCAAATGGAAAGAAGATAACCCCAAATGCTAGATCCCCAATCGTTCCAACTGGGCTCCACTACTAATCATCAGGAAACGAAACATAGTAACGACCAAGGTCCTCGTCGAACTCCCACTTGAGTTCGGTAGGATCGCCAACAATGGTATCATCGGCACCTGCAACTGTTTGGTAGTAGAGTCACGAGGACACAGCAATATCAAAACCCACGAGATCAAGACTATTTAAGCTTAAGGGTATGACAAGGTAATGAGGTGGAGTTGCAGCAATTGATAAGAAAAATATGGTGGCTAAAGGCGAGTACAAGAGTAAGAAGAGAAACTATGCAATGGTCGTCATCTAGAAGTGATCAAGAAGTGATCCTGAAGACTACTTACGTTCAAACATAACCCAAACCGTGTTCACTTCCCGGACTCCGCCGACAGGAGACCATCACGGCTACAAACATGGTTCATGCATTTTAATTAAGTCAAGTGCCATACAATGAAGCTATGAGAGAGAGTCATTGAGCACCGCTTAAGAAGAATGACAAGCGTGACCAAAAATCAGTTTGGTTTCATGCCTGGGAGGTCGACCATGGAAGCCATTTTCTTGGTACGACAACTTATGGAGAGATATAGGGAGCATAAGAAGGACTTGCATATGGTGTTCATTGACTTGGAGAAGGCCTATGATAAGATACCGCGGAATGTCATGTGGTGGGCCTTGGAGAAACACAAAGTCCCAGCAAAGTACATTACCCTCATCAAGGACATGTACAATAATGTTGTGACAAGTGTTCGAACAAGTGATGTCGACACCAATGACTTCCCGATTAAGATAGGACTGCATCAGGGGTCAGCTTTGAGCCCTTATGTTTTTGCATTGGTGATGGATGAGGTCACAAGGGGTATACAAGGAGATATCCCATGGTGTATGCTCTTTGCGGATGATGTGGTGCTAGTTGACGATAGTCGGACGGAGGTAAATAGGAAGTTAGTGTTATGGAGACAAACCTTGGAATCGAAAGGGTTTAGGCTTAGTAGAACTAAAACCGAGTACATGATGTGCGGTTTCAGTACTACTAGCTGTGCGAAGGAGGAGGTTAGCCTTGATGGCCAGGTGGTACCTCGGAAGGACACCTTTCGGTATTTGGGGTCAATGTTGCAGGAGGATGGGGGTATTGATGAAGATGTGAACCATCGAATCAAAGCCGGATGGATGAAGTGGCGCCAAGCTTCTGGCATTCTTTGTGACAAGAGAGTGCCACAAAAGCTAAAAGGCAAGTTCTACAGGACGGCGGTTCGACCCGCAATGTTGTATGGCGCGGAGTGTTGGCCGACTAAAAGGCGACATGTTCAACAGTTAGGTGTGGCGGAGATGCGTATGTTGAGATGGATGTGTGGCCACACGAGGAAGGATCGAGTCCGGAATGATGATATACGAGATAGAGTTGGGGTAGCACCAATTGAGGAGAAGCTTGTCCAACATCGTTTGAGATGGTATGGGCATATTCAGCGCAGGCCTCCAGAAGCTCCAGTGCATAGCGGACGGCTAAAGCGTGCGGAGAATGTCAAGAGAGGGCGGGGTCGACCGACTTTGACATGGGAGGAGTCCGTTAAGAGAGACCTGAAGGATTGGAGTATCGACAAAGAGCTAGCTATGGACAGGGGTGCATGGAAGCTTGCTATCCATGTGCCAGAGCCATGAGTTGGTTGCGAGATCTTATGGGTTTCACCTCTAGCCTACCCCAACTTGTTTGGGACTAAAGGCTTTGTTGTTGTTGTTGTTGTTGTCAAGTTCTCTACAACTGAATATTAACAAATTCCCATCTGCCACATAACAACGGGCACGGCTCTCGAAAGTTTATACCCTGCAGGGGTGTCCCAACTTAGCCCATCATAAGCTCTCACGATCAACGAACGATATTCCTTCTCCTGGAAAGTCCCGATCAGACTCGGAATCCCAGTTACATGACATTTTGACAATGGTAAAACAAGACCAGTAAGACTGCCCGGATGTGCCGACAAATCCCGATAGGAGCTACACATATCTCGTTCTCAGGGCACACAGGATGAACACTACGTACAGCTAAAACCAGCCCTCAAGTTTCCTCGAGGTGGCGCTGCAAGTGGCTCTAGTTCGGACCAACACTCAGAGGAACACTGGCCCGTGGGGGGAGGGGGGTTAAAATAAAGATGACCCTCGGGCTCGCAAAAACCCAAGGGAAAGTTAGTAGGTTGTTAGGCAAATGTAAAACCTAGGTTGGGCCTTGTTGGAGGAGGTTTATTCAAAGCGAACTGTCAAGGGGTTCCATAAACCCAACCGTGTAAGGAATGCAAAATCAAGGAACATAACACCGGTATGACGGAAACTAAGGCGACAAAATTGGAACAAAACACGAGGCATAAGGCCGAGCCTTCCACCCTTTACCAGGTATATAGATGCATTAATTAAAATAAGAGATATTATGATATCCCAACAAAATCATGTTCCAACATGGAGCAATCTTCAACTTCACCTGCAACTAACAACGCTATAAGAGGGGCTGAGCAAAAGCGGTAATGTCAGGACCCCGACTCAATGCCACATCGATCTAGCATGTAACACCTCATATCACTTTGCGGCCTCACGCACGGTATCCCCACGGGTGTCGCCTTACCTTTGCCTGGGACCATTTGCGCCTTTTGGCACACGTATATGATAGTGTCGCTAGCATCCATATGATAAGGAGCCCGGGCTGACATGGCTAGTTGTAAACCCAAAGTGGCACAAACTTACACGGACAGGCATCCATGACCCAGCATCGAACGTGTCGGTCATCAGCGAGTGAATCCAGGCTGTAGCACTGGGCTAACAGGACTGCGGTGAACCGGGCTGTAGCGGGGTAACAGGACTCCGGTATTCATCGCGTGACATTTCCCCGAAGGAACAGACACAGGAACGAAGAAGGACACATGCCGGCCAGCCTAAGTGTTCCGGAGCAGTAGTACGCTACCATGGCTCAGTGGAAGCACTAGGAGACATTTCCCGGTAAGAGAGGCTACTCAGGATAAACAACTAGATAGTCAGATCCCACACATAGCAATACACATTACACGTACGCATAACATGCAAGTATGTGTTGTACAACATGGCATCACAGCAAAACTCAACAACTCATATAGATAAGGCTCAAAGAGCCAACATAGCATTATTGCAAACAGGGGTCACAAGACCCATCATACAGAGCATACAAGCAGCAAGCGGAAGCATTACATGTCTGAGTACAGACATCTACAAATGAAAAAGGCTGAAGAGCCTGACTAACTACAACATCCGATCAAGATCGTAGCTGAGGTACAAGCTACTTGTCGAAGTCCACGAGAACACTAGTAAGACCGAAGTCTCCGCTGCAAAAACATAAATAAAGCAACATGAGTACAAAGGTACTCAGCAAGACTTACGTCAGATCCTATCATACATGCATTTGTATCAAGAGGGTAATGTGGGGTTTAGTTGCAGCAAGCCAATTTGACTCTGTGGCTAACCTGTTCTACGACTACCAGAACTTCTTTGAGGTGATATGGCGCACACGAGTCCACTAATCACCACAAAGTACACTACTATGGATTCATCCCCATCTCCCTACGAGAAGGCCATCCATAGCACTCACACTTGTCTTGAGCATTTTATAGTATCCACTTCAAGTTGTCTATGTACCATGTAAGCATCCAAGAAGTCCATAACCACAGACCCGGCTATTCGAATAGATCATGTTAACCCTGCAGGGGTGTACGTCTTCACACACGCTCTCGCCACTTACCGCCATGTACACGTCATGTAACTCGGCAACCTTCAAGCGGAAGCCTGGCGAGGGTGTCGGCCACGACCTGACTAACCACACAAGACTCTAGTCCAGGTTTATCGCCTATTCGGGTTCCATCCGTAAGGAGATCCGGCCGGGGTGTCGCTCACGGCCCCAAATGATGTGTGCAGGGTTCCCAAGCCCACCTCGCCGGATGGATCTACGCTTGTTACACCATGCCACTTGTGCCTAGTGTGTCCCAAGCCCACCTGGCCGGGTGCCACTTGGTAGACTACTAATACTACCTACAAACACCAGAAACTAGTTGTGATTCCTGGACAGAGATCAAGTTGGTTAATAAGTTGAGAGGGGCACTTAAGCATTCCAATGTGTGGTAGTATCGAGTCATTGGACGACATACACAGAACTCAGTGCTTAAGGACGGTTCCAGTGAGACAACCCACCATGTACTCCTACATGGCCTCTCACTGCTACCTTTACCAAATCGTGTTAACACGTTCACTCTCAGCATCAGAACATAGAGCACTATACTCCAATTCATTCCCAATGAATCAGACCTGACACACTCTAAGCAATAGCAGGCATGGCATGGTAGGAACACAACAATGGCTTCAATCAACTCCTACACATGCTAGTGGGTTTCAACTATTTACTGTGGCAATGATAGGTCATCTAGAGGAATGGGTTCAACTACCGCAGCACAAAGTAGCAGATGAATCGTTGTTGTCCTAACGCAATAACTGAGAGTAGGAGCGAGAGAGTAGGATTGTATCGAAATGAACAAGGGGGTTTGCTTGCCTGGTAGATCAACAAGGAAGGCACTGCTCCTCAGACAGGTACTCTGGAACGGACTCCGGAGCAGGACCTATCGAGAAGGAACAGTGTCGGCAATCAATACACAAACATATGCAACAATATGATGCATGAACATGGCATGTAGATGTGATGCTGTTTGAGCTAATGCAACTAGTATTCGAATTGAATGAAGTCCATTTGAATCAAGGGTTCGAATGCAACCTCAAATTAAGCTCTTATATATGCCATTTTAGTGTTTCACTTATACAGTAGGTATAAGTTGGTTTGACATGCATGAAACTAGTACAAATGGATAGATTTCATTTTTATGATAATTTTTCATATATAAATTATTTCAATCTGAGTTACTGTTGAATTTCTATGATTTTTTTAAGTTTGAAACATTTTCTGGAATTTCCTGAGTTAAAATAATTCCAGAAAATATTATTGCGTCAGCATGACGTCAGCACTGCGTCAGCAGTCAACCTGGGTCAAACCTGACGTGTGGGGGCCACACGTCAGTGACACAGTGGTTAAGCCCGGGTCAAACCCGCACTGACCAGGGTTTGACTTGCCCTGGGGCCCACGGTCAGCGGCTGGTGGGGTGGTTTAGGCTGCGGGATTAGGCGCTAATGACAGCCACGTCGGCCTCGTCGGAGTTCGGCCGGCGACGACCTTGTGCCGCGGCGGTGACTCGCCGGACTTGCGCTACGAGCGGCGGATGGACGCGCGGAGACCACCTGGGCGTAGCCTGTCGTCGTCCGCATCAAGGGAAGCAGGTGGGAGGCTGCGGGGGCACCGGAGCTCGCCGGAGCGGAGCTCGCAGCGGCGGGCGGAGCACGGCTTCGAGCGGGAGCGGGCTGTGGGGCACGGGGAGGCCACTCGAGGGGCTCTGCGGCACCCTCGTGGCACCAGGAGCACGGTGACGAGCTCGGTTGCGGGCTGCGGTGGCCAGGGCGACGGCGGCGACATGGACGGCGGTGAGAGGCTTCGTCCGTGGTGGGGAAATGGGGCTACGGCATGCGGGCGGCTAAACGGAGAGAGGGGAACGGGGCAGGAGCTCACTGCGGTTCCGGTGGCGTCTTCAGCGGGCTCAGGGGAGGCCGGACGGCGGCGTGGCGGCGAGGACGATCTCCGGCGGCCGGAGATGAAGACGACGGCGCCGAGGACGAAGCAGAGCTCTCCCGGGTTGCTTGGCTCGGTGAGGAGAGAGAGGGGGTCGCGGCAGAGCTGTCGAGCGCGTCGGGGAGGTGCGGCAGTGGTCGAGGGCGCGGCAACAGTGGCCGGTGGCGGCGGTGGCGCTCGGCCGTGTGCGTGGGAGAGAAACCAGGGGAGGGGGAGGAATGAGAGAGAGGGAGAGTGGTGCGGGGCGTCGCGTGGCGTTGTCCGGGTCATCCAGAGCGACGAGGGGGAGAAGCAGGAGGTGGCGGGAGACGTGGCTGCGGGCGAGCGCGCGCGCGACACGCACAGTGCCAGTAGGCACGAGGAAGAAGATAGAGGAGGAGGCGGGTTGGGCTGGCCAACTGGGCCGACCAGGCCGCACAGTGCTGGGCCACCACAGGAGCTGGCTGCAGGTAAGTTTGCTCCCATTTTGTTTTCTCTTCTATTTTCTGACATTTGTGTTGATTTAATAATAATACTAAATCATTTTATTTTCTTCTGTCAATTTTTGTAGGAACTAGTTGGATTGCTCCAAAACTCCTCACCAATTAACAGAATTTTTGGACATATATTATATATATATATATAACAATATATATATCCAAAGCAATTAATTACTGGATTAATTACAAATGCCCAAAATAAATACTTATGAGCTCCTAAAAATATTGGTTTGATTTTTATCTCTGTCCAATATTTTCAGAGAGCAACATGAGCATTTTCTTGGACCTTTTTGGAGCAATTTTTATTTGGGTCATTTCCAAAAATGATTCTGAGGGTTTCACAAATCCCCATTTCAAATTTAAATGGAATTTAAACATGATGCACACATGACTAGCTAGCCTTGAGCATACTAGAACTAGGGATGTGACAACTCGCCCCCACTTGAAAGAATCTCGTCCCGAGATTCAGGGGTCGATGGAAAGAAAGTGGGGTACTCCAGTCGAAGACGATCTTCTCGCTCCCAAGTAGCTTCTCTCTCGGAATGATGAGACCACTGAACCTTGAGAAACTTGATGTTATGACGTCGAGTGACACGCTCTGCTTGATCAAGAATGCGAACCGGATACTCTCGATACGTGAGGTTATCTTGGATATCAAGCGTTTCGTGGTCCACTCCGCGGATAGGATCCGAGAAGCAACGCCTGAGTTGAGAGACGTGGAAGACATCGTGCACTCTGGAAAGATGTGGGGGTAGTTCCAACTGGTAGGCAACCTCTCCTCGTTTAGCGAGAATGCGAAAAGGACCAATGTAACGAGGAGCCAACTTGCCCTTGATACCAAAACGATGGGTACCCTTCAAAGGAGTAACCCGAAGGTAAGCTTTGTCGCCAACTTCATAAGTCATATCCTTATGATGACGATCATACTGGCTCTTTTGACGAGACTGGGCTGTTTTCAAACTCTCACGAATGATGCGAAATTGCTCTTCCGCCTCCTGGATCATGTCTGGTCCAAAGAATTGTCTTTCACTGGTTTCTGACCAGTTCAAAGGTGTTCGACATCTTTGTCCATAGAGAACCTCAAAAGGAGCTTTCTTGAGACTGGATTGATAGCTATTGTTATAAGCAAACTCGGCGAAGGGAAGACATTTCTCCCAATCCATACCGAATGAGATAACGCAAGCTCTAAGCATATCTTCGAGAATTTGATTGACCCTTTCCACCTGACCACTCGATTGAGGGTGGAAAGCGGTACTGAAAGAAAGATGGGTTCCCATGGCAGTTTGGAAACTCTCCCAGAAATGAGAAGTGAAAAAGACTACCACGGTCTGAATTGATCTCTAGTGGAACAACATGAAGTGACACTATTCGAGAAACGTATAAGTCAGCGAGCTGACTAGCAGTGATACTCTCTCGAACAGGAAGGAAGTGAGCCACTTTGGAGAGACGATCAATGACTACGAAGATAGCATTATTCCCTTTCTTGGTCTTGGGAAAGCCGGTGATGAAGTCCATAACAACTTTATCCCATTTCCACTCGGGAATAGCTAAAGGCTGAAGAGTGCTAGCAGGCCTTTGATGCTCTGCCTTAACGCGACGACAAACGTCACATTTAGCAATGAACTCAGCGATTTCTCTCTTCATCCTAGTCCACCAGAACCTCTGGCGTAGGTCCTGATACATCTTAGTACTACCGGGATGAATCGTGAGAGGAGATTCATGCGCCTCCTTAAGAATCAGTTGTCGAAGATGTTGCTTCTTGGGAACCACCAGGCGGTTCCCAAAGAAAACAACACCTCGATCATCTATAGAGAAACTACCAGCAACCCCCTTGGCAATGTTTCTCTTGATCCGGGTAATCCCGTATCATGCTTCTGGGCTTCTATGATATGATCTACAAGAGTAGGTTTCACCACCAAGGTAGAAAGGAATCCGTGAGGAGCAATGTGAAGGTTAAGCTTACAGAATTCCTCATGGAGAAGTGGTTGGCCTTGCTGCAACATGAGATTGTTGCAATAGGATTTACGACTTAGCACATCAGCCATGACATTAGCTTTGCCTGGGGTGTAAGTAATCCCTAAGTCGTAATCTGAGATCAACTCCAACCAACGTCTTTGCCTAAGGTTCAAATCTGGTTGGGTGAAGATATACTTGAGACTCTGGTGATCGGTGTAGATCTCGCAACATTTACCAAGAAGGTAATGTCGCCAGGTCTTGAATGCATAGACTACGGCTGCAAGCTCTAGATCATGTGTAGGATAATTCTCCTCATGTGGATGCAACTGTCGAGATGCATAGGCAATCACATGACGATCCTGCATAAGAATGCAACCTAGTCCCTATCGTGAGGCATCGCAGTAGATAACAAAGTCCTTCGTGAAATCCGGTGGCACAAGTATGGGAGCAGAAGTCAGGCGCCTTTTCAGTTCCTGAAAACTGTACTCACACTGTGGGGACCACTCAAACTTTTTATCTTTCTTGAGAAGTTCTGTGAGGGGTTTGGCTACTTTGGAGAAGTTTTCAACAAAACGGCGACAATAGCTGGCTAGACCAAGGAAACTCCTAACTTGTTTGACTGATTCAGGTGGAGTCCAATCAAGGACGGCCTTAACTCTCTCGGGATTGACAGCAATGCCCTTACCAGAGATTACGTGGCCTAGGTAGGTCACTTCTGGCAACCAAAATTCGCACTTGGAGAACTTGGCATAAAGGCGGTGCTCTCTGAGTTTTTCTAACACAAGTCTAAGATGTTCGGCATGCTCTTCCTCGTTCTTCGAGTAAATAAGAATATCATCGAGGTAAACCACGATGAACTTATCTAAGTACTCCATGAAGATCGAGTTCATCAAGCGGGAGAAAGTAGCTGGGGCGTTGGTTAGACCGAAGGACATGACGGTGTACTCGTACTGACCATAACGAGTGACAAAAGCCGTTTTGGGAATGTCCCCATTTCTGATCTTGATTTGGTGGTAGCCTAACCTCAAATCCATCTTAGAAAAGACTGAGGATCCAGCGAGCTGATCATACAGGTCGTTGATCCTGGGGAGCGGATACTTGTTCTTTATCATGACCAAATTAACGGGACGATAATCTACAACCATCCGATCCGTACCATCCTTCTTCTTGACGAAGAGGATGGGGCAAGCCCAAGGAGAAGAACTGGGACGGATGAAACCCTTTTGCAAGGACTCATCAAGTTGTTTCTTAAGCTCGGCTAGTTCTAAGGGTGCCATTTTGTAAGGTCTCCTAGAGATTGGAGCAGTTCCTGTGATAAGATCTATGACGAACTCTACATCTCTATCGGGTGGAACACCTGGCAGTTCCTCTGGAAAGACATCCGGAAAGTCACGGACTACCGGGATATCTTCAAGGTCTGGAAGAGGGCTGGCATTAAGAGAATAGAGTTGACGCTTTGCAACTCTGGTGGAGACAGTGACTATCTTACCCGATGGGTGTGTAAGCTGAACAGACCTGGTGAAACAATCAATCTTGGCATGATGAGCTGTCATCCAGTCCATACCCAAGATGATGTTAATATCCGAAGACTTGAGAGATATCAAGGAAGCAAGGAATACAAGTCTGTCAACAAGGATTTCATTGCCATAACTTATCCTAGAGGTTTGCCATTTGGATCCTGGAGTTTGAATAAGTAGTGGGGAGGGCATATCACAAAATGACATGTCATGCAAGCGGGCATAGCTTTCAGAAATAAAGGAATGGGACGCTCCAGTATCGAACAAAACCGATGCTAGATGACAGTTGACAAGGAGTGTACCAAGAACGACATCTGGATCATCATGAGCGTCTTTAGCTGAGACGTGATGCACACATCCATGTTTAAGGTGAGCTGACTTGGCACTGATCATCTTGCGTGATGGCTTACCATGGCCAATAGACTTCTCGGGCTGGGGTGGAGCAACTCTGATCTGAGTGCAAATACGGGTAATGTGGCCTGGCTCTCCGCACTTGTAACAAATCTTGGAGGTAGGACGTGGACCCGCATTGGTAGGCGGTCCACCAATAGGCTTGGGTGGAGCATACTGCTGAACTGGATGAGGTGCCACATAAGATGGCCTTGGTGTATATCCGGGTGGAAGAGCGGAGTTTGGAACCCAAATCCAACGCTTCTGAGAACTAGAACCGCAGGAAGATCCCAAATCACGGGTGTGCTTACGAGACTCCTCGTAAGTGAGCTGGGCTGTCTCTGCATTAATGGCCTTGTTCACAAGAGACTGGAATGTATCACAATGATGCAGGTGTAGATCACGACGCAACTTGGGGTTGAGACCCTTCCGAAACCTAGCCTGCTTCTTAGCGTCCGTGGACACCTCTTCTGAAGCATAGCGGGCGAGGTTCTCAAACTCTCTATTGTAAGCATCAACAGCCATCTAACTCTGGGTGAAACTACAAAACTCTTCTCTCTTGCGATCAATGAGGGCCTGGGGAATATGATGCTCGCGAAAAGCCTCAATGAAATCCCTCCAGGTAGGAGTCTGGCCAGCTCAGAGCATAGCCTCATAGTTCTGCCACCAAAGACTAGCAGGACCTTCCAGGTGGTATGTGGCATAGGTGACCTTGTCATCTTCAGCTACGTTCGCGGAACGCAACTTATGAGTGATGCTACGGAGCCAGTCATCTGCATCGAGTGGCTCAATGGAATGATGAAAGGTAGGTGGGTGCAAGCGAATGAAGTCATGAATGGTTACAGACCCTTTGAACCGATGTGCGGTGTTCTCCTTGATACGTGCCAACAAGCGGTTAGACTCACGCTTGTTCCTCTCCATCTCTAACATGAACTCTGTCAACGAAGGTTGATCGGGAGGATCCTCGTCCCTACCATCTCCGTGGTTCTGGCTACGAACAACAGAACTTCGCTTAACTGATGACATCCTGAGAAACAAAACCAAGGACGGAATCAGCGTCATCTATAGGCTGTAGAAAGTAGGACAAGGAAATTAGTAACTCTCGAACTTCTAGGGCAATTCCGGCAGCATAACGGCAGTAAAATGCTCAGAATGAGACATCCTGCTAAAATGGGGTAGTAACATACTCAACATCACCACTCTAGGTTCTGAGGTCATACCGAACAGGCTACACCGGAAGTACTCGAAACTGGGATATGACTCTGACCAACCAATCCTATGGGACTACGGAGTAGTAACACGTGATCCTGATAGACGGAAGAGAAGCCTAGTTCCTTAACCCCGTCGGAAAGATAGGATGACTCAGATCAGAAGGCCATGAGGTATAAGGAGTAAAAGAGCCTTACGTTCCTTCCCACAATCAATTCCCTTACATAACTAAAGAACTTCTAGATTCAACTTCGACCAGTTTCGCTTGGTAATCCTACAGGCAGTCAGGCTCTGATACCAAAGCTGTCAGGACCCCGACTCAATGCCACATTGATCTAGCATGTAACACCTCATATCACTTTGCGGCCTCACGCATGGTATCCCTATGGGTGTCGCCTTACCTTTGCCCAGGACCATTTGCGCCTTTTGGCACACGTATATGATAGTGCCGCTAGCATCCATATGATAAGGAGCCCGGGCTGACATGGCTAGTCGTAAACCCAAAGTGGCACAAACTTACAGGGACAGGCATCCATGACCCAGCATCGAACGTGTCGGTCATCAGCGAGTGAATCCAGGCTGTAGCACTGGGCTAACAGGACTCCAGTGAACCGGGCTGTAGCGGGCTAACAGGACTCCGGTATTCATCACGTGACATTTCCCCGAAGGGACAGACACAGGAACGAAGAAGGACACATGCCGGCCAGCCTAAGTGTTCCGGAGCAGTAGCACGCTACCATGGCTCAGTGGAAGCACTAGGAGACATTTCCCGGTAAGAGAGGCTACTAAGGATAAACAACTAGATAGTCAGATCCCACACATAGCAATACACATTACACGTACGCATAACATGCAAGTATGTGTTGTACAACATGGCATCACAGCAAAACTCAACAACTCATATAGATAAGGCTCAAAGAGCCAACATAGCATTATTGCAAACAGGGGTCACAAGACCCATCATACAGAGCATACAAGCAGCAAGCGGAAGCATTACATGTCTGAGTACAGACATCTACAAATGAAAAAGGCTGAAGAGCCTGACTAACTACAACATCCGATCAAGATCGTAGCTGAGGTACAAGCTACTTGTCGAAGTCCACGAGAACACTAGTAAGACCGAAGTCTCCGCTGCAAAAACATAAATAAAGCAACATGAGTACAAAGGTACTCAGCAAGACTTATGTCAGATCCTATCATACATGCATTTGTATCAAGAGGGTAATGTGGGGTTTAGTTGCAGCAAGCCAGCTTTGACTCTGTGGCTAACCTGTTGTACGACGACCAGAACTTCTTTGAGGTGATATGGCGCACACGAGTCCACTAATCACCACACAATACACTACTATGGATTCATCCCCGTCTCCCTACGAGAAGGTCATCCATAGCACTCACACTTGTCTTGAGCATTTTATAGTATGCACTTCAAGTTGTCTATGTACCATGTAAGCATCCAAGAAGTCCATAACCGCGGACCCGGCTATTCGAATAGATCATGTTAACCCTGCAGGGGTGTACTTCTTCACACACGCTCTCGCCACTTACCGCCATGTACACGTCATGTAACTCGGCAACCTTCAAGCAGAAGCCTGGCGAGGGTGTCGGCCACGACCTGACTAACCACACAAGACTCTAGTCCAGGTTTATCGCCTATTCGGGTTCCATCCGTAAGGAGATCCGGCCGGGGTGTCGCTCACGGCCCCAAATGATGTGTGCAGGGTTCCCAAGCCCACCTCGCCGGATGGATCTACGCTTGTTACACCGTGCCACTTGTGCTTAGTCTGTCCCAAGCCCACCTGGCCGGGTGCCACTTGGTAGACTACTAACACTACCTACAAACACCAGAAACTAGTTGCGACTCCTGGACAGAGATCAAGTTGGTTAATAAGTCGAGAGGGGCACTTAAGCATTCCAATGTGTGGTAGTATCGAGTCATTGGACGACATACACAGAACTCAGTGCTTAAGGACGGTTCCAGTGAGACAACCCACCATGTACTCCTACATGGCCTCTCACCGCTACCTTTACCAAATCGTGTTCACACGTTCACTCTCAGCATCAGAACATAGAGCACTATACTCCAATTCATTCCCAATGAATCAGACCTGACACACTCTAAGCAATAGCAGGCATGGCATGGTAGGAACACAACAATGGCTTCAATCAACTCCTACACATGCTAGTGGGTTTCAACTATTTACTGTGGCAATGACAGGTCATGCAGAGGAATGGGTTCAACTACCGCAGCACAAAGTAGCAGATGAATCATTGTTGTCCTAATGCAATAACTGAGAGCAGGAGTGAGAGAGTAGGATTGTATCGAAATGAACAAGGGGGTTTGCTTGTCTGGTAGATCAACAAGGAAGGCACTACTGCTCAGACAGGTACTCTGGAACGGACTCCGGAGCAGGACCTATCGAGAAGGAACAGTGTCGGCAATCAATACACAAACATATGCAACAATATGATGCATGAACATGGCATGTAGATGTGATGTTGTTTGAGCTAATGCAACTAGTATTCAAATTGAATGAAGTCCATTTGAATCAAGGGTTCAAATGCAACTCCAAATTAAGCTCTTATATATGCCATTTTAGTTTTTCACTTATACAGTAGGTATAAGTTGGTTTGACAGTCATGAAACTAGTACAAATGGATAGATTGCATTTTTCTGATAATTTTTCATATATAAATTATTTCAATCTGAGTTACGGTTGAATTTCTATGATTTTTTTAAGTTTGAAACATTTTCTGGAATTTCCTGAGTTAAAATAATTCCAGAAAATATTATTGCGTCAGCATGACGTCAGCACTGCGTCAGCAGTCAACCTGGGTCAAACCTGACGCGTGGGGGCAGCACGTTAGTGACACGGTGGTTAAGCCCGGGTCAAACCCGCACTGACCAGGGTTTGACTTGCCCTGGGGCCCACGGTCAGTGGCTGGTGGGGTGGTTTAGGTTGCGGGATTAGGCGCTAATGACAGCCACGTCGGCCTCGCCGGAGTTCGGCCGGCGATGACCTCGAGCCGCGGCGGCGACTCGCCGGACTTGCGCTACGAGCGGCGGATGGACGCGCAGAGACCACCTGTGCGTAGCCCGTCGTCGTCCGCATCCAGGGAAGCAGGTGGGAGGCTGCAGGGGCGCCGGAGCTCGCCGGAGCGGAGCTCGCAGCGGCGGCCGGAGCACGGCTTCGAGCGGGAGCGGGCTGTGGGGCACGGGGAGGCCACTCAAGGGGCTCTGCGGCACCCTCATGGCACCAGGAGCACGGTGACGAGCTCGGTTGCGGGCTGCGGTGGCCAGGGCGACGACGGCGACATGGACGGCGGCGAGAGGCTTCGGCCGTGGTGGGGAAAAGGGGCTACGGCATGCGGGCAGCTGAATGGAGAGAGGGGAACGGGGCAGGAGCTCACTGCGGTTCCGGTGGCGTCTTCAGCGGGCTCGGGGGAGGCCGGACGGCGGCGTGGCGGCGAGGACGATCTCCGGCGACCGGAGATGAAGACGACGACGCCGAGGACGAAGCAGAGCTCTCCCGGGTTGCTTGGCTCGGTGAGGAGGGAGAGGGGGTCACGGCGGAGCTATCGAGCGCGTCGGGGAGGTGCGGCAGTGGTCGAGGGCGCGACAACAGTGGCCGGTGGTGGCGGTGGCACTCGGCCGTGCGCGTGGGAGAGAAACCAGGGGAGGGGGAGGAATGAGAGAGAGGGAGAGAGGTGCGGGGCGTCGCGTGGCGTCGTCCGGGTCATCCAGAGCAACGAGGGGGAGAAGCAGGAGGTGGCGGGAGACGTGGCCGCGGGCGAGCGCGCGAGCGACACGCACAGTGCCACTAGGCACGAGGAAGAAGACAGAGGAGGAGGCGGGCTGGGCTGGCCAACTGGGTCGGCCAGGCCGCACAGTGCTGGGCCAGCATAGGAGCTGGCCGCAGGTAAGTTTGCTCCTGTTTTGTTTTCTCTTCTATTTTCTGACATTTGTTTTGATTTAATAATAATACTAAATCATTTTATTTTCTGTCAGGACCCCGACTCGATGTCACATCGATCTAGCTGGTAACACCTCATATCACTTTGCGGCCTCACGCACGGTATCCCCACGGGTGTCGTCTTACCTTTTCCCGGGACCGTTTGCGCCTTTTGGCTCACGTATATGATAGTGTCGCTAGCATCCATATGATAAAGAGCCCGGGCTGACATGACTAGTCGTAAACCCAAAGTGGCACAGACTTACAGGGACAGGCATCCATGACCCAGCTTCGAACGTGTCGGTCATCAGCAAGTGGGTCCGGGCTGTAGCACTGGGCTAGCAGGACTCCGGTAAACCGGGCTGTAGCGGGCTAACAGGACTCCGGTACTCAAAGCGTGACATTTCCCCGAAGGGACAGACACAGGAACGAAGAAGGACACATGCCGGCCAGCCTAAGTGTTCCAGAGCAGTAGCAAGCTACCATGGCTCAGCGGTAACACTAGGAGACATTTCCCGGTAAGAGAGGCTACTAAAGATAAACAACTAGATAGTCAGATCCCACACATACCAAGCATTTCAATCATACACACAATATGCTCGATATGTGCAAATACAACGAAGCATCACAACATGACTCTATGACACAAGTACTTTATTTAAGGCTCAGTGAGCCATACATAACATACACAAAGGTACGGGTCTCACGACCCCACATACAAGTCATACAGTCATACAAACCAGCAGCGGAAGTAACTTGTCTGAGTACAGACAACTAGTAAAATAAAAGAGGCTTGGAAAGCCTAGCTATACTACGTGGTCCTTCACAAGCTCAGGGTCACCACCTGGGTCTTTAGCCTACTCGTTGATGTCAACGTCTACATAGAACCCATCAGAAGGGGTTGCAGCGTCTTCTGTAAAAATGTAGATTATAGCAACATGAGTACAAAGGTACTCAGCAAGACTTACATCAGATCCTACATACATGCATAGTATCAAGAAGGGTTGGTGGAGTTATTGCAGCAAGCCAGCTTTGACTCTTGGCTAGACTATCCTACGATACTCCAACTTGAAATGGTTTTGCGCACACGAGTCCACTACTCACCACTTCAATACACTACCGAGGATCCACCTCCGTCTTCCTACGGAAGAGCCATCCTCGGCACTCACACTTATCTTGAGGCTTTTAGTAGTTTCCATTTACTTGTCTATGAACTGTATAGGCAACCAAGTAGTCCTTTACCGCGGACGCGGCTATTCGAATAGATCATGTTAACCCTGCAGGGGTGTACTTCTTCATACACGCTCTCACCACTTACCGTCGTTTACACGACATGTACTCGGCAACCTTCAAGCGGAAGCCCAACGTGGGTGTCGGCCACGACCTACCTAATCACCTAAGCCTCCAGTCCAGGTTTATCGCCTATTCAGGTTCCATCCGCAGGGAGTCCGGCCGAGGTTTCCCATACGGCCCCGAACGATGTGAACAGGGTTCCCGAGATACCTAACGGGTATTCGGTACACCCGGCCACGTACCTACCGCATCACAGCCCACCCCTACGGTCAGCGCTGTCCACGGCCTCCAGTAGGCTACAAACACCAGAAACTACTTGCAACTCCTGGACGGAGAACTAGGGTGAATAAGAAGCCGAGAGGGTCCATTGGTTTCGGGCCCAATGCATGGTAGTAGCTGATTCTTAAATCACACATACAGATCTCAGTGCTTAAGGTCGGCTTCAATGAAACAACCCACCATGTACTCCTACATGGCCTCTCATCGATACCTTTACCAAATCGTGTTCACCACACCACTCTCATTACCGACATAATCATTTCACTCCAGCCCATCACCCCGATGAACCAGACCTGACACGACTCTAAGCATAGCAGGCATAGCAAGGTAGGAACAACACATACATATGGCTCAATCAACTCCTACACATGCTAGTGGGTTTCATCTAGTTACTGTGGCAATGACAGGTCATGCAGAGGAAATGGGTTCAACTACCGTAGCACACAGCAGTTTGAATCGCGTTGTCTTAATGCAGTAAAAGAGAGCAGGAGCGAGAACATGGGATTGTATCGATATGATCAAATGGTTGGTTGCTTGCCTGATGGTTCGATGCACGGATACGGTTCTTCGTTAGGGTAATCACGGTACTCCTCGGGGACAGAACCTGTCGCAAAGGACATCGATACACAAGCATCACCAAACAATGTGCAACAATATGATGCATGCATGAAACATGGCAATATGAGTGTGTTGGGCTAATGCAACTAAAGCCAGAAGGGTTTGAACAAATTTGAATCAAGGATTCAAATTTCAAATTCAAATATGGCCTTTTAAAGTGCCTTTTCTTGTTCTGCTTAAAACATCAATTTAACTTGTTTGATCATGCATGAAAATGGTACAGATGGATAGATTGGATTTTTCTGATCATTTTTCATATATAATTTGTCCAATTTGGAGTTACAGAATAAAAGTTATGAATTTTTGAAGTTTAATTAATATTCTGGAATTTCCTGATTTAATTTAAATCCAGAAATTCAATTACTGCGTCAGCCTGACGTCAGTGTGACGTCAGCAGGTCAACGGAACAGGTCTGGGTCAAACCTGACAGTGGGTCCCGCATGTCAGGGTGATTATTTTAATTAAAACTTAATTAAAACTAATCCTGTTTAATTAACAGGGCTGGGCCCCACCTGTCATTGACTCAGGGGAGTCAACCAGGGCCCACCCGTGGTCAAAGTCAGTGTCGGCTGCCGGCGTTTAGTCGCCGGCGAGCCCGACGCGGCGGCGGAAGTGATTTTGGTCGTTTCGGCCACCAAATGGACCGCGGAGGCCACCGGAGTGGAGCTGAGGACAACCCGCAGCTCTTGGCGGAGCCCGTTGGGGTCGGGGTGGCCGGAGTCGACGGCGGCGAGCTCGGCTGCGGCCGCCGGGGTTCGGTCGTGCACGGGAACGGTGCTGGAGCTCGAAGTCGAGCAAAGCGAGGCGCTAGGGATGCTCTACGGGGTTCTGTGAACTCGTTGGACTCGCCGGGGTGACCAAATGGTCACCGGAGCTGCGTCGACGGCGAGCTCGGCGACGGCGGAGGTTCGGCCGTGGTGGGGAGGAGGCTACGGTGAGGGAACGAGGGGAAGGAGAGGGGGAAACGGTGGCGTAGCTCACCGCGGTTGCAGTGGGCGTCGAAGCGGGCTCGGGGACGCGCTGGAGACGGCGAATTCGACGGCGGCGGTGGTCGGAGCCCGAAGAGGGGAACGGCGACGTGGCGGCGATGCAGGGCTTCCGGGGAGCTGTGGAGCGGTGGGGAGGAAGAGGGAGTCGAGGCGGAGCTCCTGAGCTAGTCGGGGGAGCGAGGGGTGGTCGGAGACGGTGGCTATGGCGAACGGCGGCGACGGTGGTGTTCGGCCGGGCGAGAGAGAGAGCGAGGGAGAGCCGGGGGAGAGTGAGAGAGAGCAGGGAGGAGGCGTGGCGTCGTCCAGGGACACCGAGGCGAGGAGGGGAGGGCAGGCAGGCAGGGAGAGAGGTGGCGTGGCGCGGTGGCCGTGCGCGCGCGCCGGCCACACGCCTGGCCGACTGGCGCCAGGAGGACGACGGCGGTGGTGGGCTGGGCTGGCTAGCTGGGCCGGCCAGCTGGCTGGGCCGCACAGGTAAGTTTTCCCCTTTTTTTTCTATTTCTGTTTTTATTTAATATATCTGCAACTTTGTTGAATTAAATAAAATACCTAGGCAACTCCAAAAATCACCAAACTACTCCTGGTCCATAGTTGGATTATTTCCAACATGAAACATTTTAGTTTGGAGATATTTGAGCATTTAAATATTTTATATTATTTTAAATGCCCAAATTCAAATATTTATGATTTAAATCAAAAACCTTAGGATGGCCTAGGAAAATGTGCACCACTTTTGGCAGAGGTTCTGAACCAAGGCAAAAATGATGGGCATTTTAGAAGGGCATTTCAGGTTCATTGAAAAATTATTTTAGTAACCCTAGTTGGTTTCAGAGGGGACTGGGGGTTCTGTCATCCCCATTTCAAGTTTCTGATGAAAGAGTAAACATGATGCAACACTCTAATGCATGACTAGCTAGGGTGTGACAACTCACCCCCACTCAAAAGAATCTCGTCCCGAGATTTGGGTTCCTCCGCGAAGAAGGCGGGATATTCAAGTCGAAGACGATCCTCCCTTTCCCAAGTTGCTTCATCCTCAGAATGGTGCGACCATTGAACCTTGAGAAACTTGATATTATGACGTCGCGTGGTACGTTCGGCCTGATCGAGGATACGAATGGGGTACTCTCGATATGTAAGATCATCTTGGAGATCAAGCGTTTCGTGGTCCACTTCACGGATAGGATCCGAGAAGCAACGCCTGAGTTGAGAAACGTGGAAGACATCGTGAACTCTGGAGAGGTGCGGAGGTAGTTCCAACTGGTAGGCAACTTCTCCTCGTTTGGCAAGAATGCGAAAAGGTCCAATGTAACGAGGAGCCAATTTGCCTTTGATACCGAAACGATGGGTTCCCTTCAGAGGGGTGACCCGAAGATAAGCCTTCTCGTCAACCTCGAAAGTCATAGCCTTATGTTTTCGGTCATATTGACTCTTTTGACGGGATTGGGCTGTTTTCAACTTTTCACGAACGATACGAACTTGTTCTTCTGCTTCCTGAATCATATCCGGGCCAAAGAATTGTCTTTCCCCGGTCTCTGACCAGTTAAGGGGTGTTCGACATCGTCGTCCATAGAGAACTTCAAAAGGGGCTTTACCCAAGCTAGATTGATAGCTGTTGTTGTAAGCGAATTCGGCAAATGGAAGGCACTTCTCCCAGTCCATTCCGAAAGAGATAACGGAGGCTCGAAGCATGTCTTCTAGAATCTGATTGACGCGTTCCACTTGACCACTTGACTGAGGGTGGAAAGCGGTGCTAAAGGAGAGACGAGTCCCCATAGCATTTTGGAAACTTTCCCAAAATCGAGAGGTGAAAAGACTTCCTCGATCCGAATTGATTTCCAAAGGAACACCATGGAGGGACACTATTCGGGAGATGTATAAGTCTGCCAGCTGGCTAGCGGTTATACTCTCACGAACAGGTAAGAAATGAGCTACTTTGGAAAGACGATCGACCACGACGAAAATAGCATTATTCCCTCTTTTGGTCCTGGGAAAGCCGGTAATGAAATCCATACCAATTTTATCCCATTTCCATTCAGGAATAGCTAAGGGTTGAAGGGTGCCAGCAGGCCGTTGATGCTCTGCTTTTACACGACGACAGACGTCGCAATTTGCAATATACTGAGCAATTTCTCTCTTCATCCTAGTCCACCAGAACCTCTGGCGTAGATCCTGATACATCTTGGTACTACCGGGATGAATAGTGAGAGGAGATTCATGAGCTTCCTTAAGGATTAATCGCCTTAGGTTGCGCACTTTGGGAACTACTAGTCGATCCCCGAAGTATACGACTCCTTGATCATTAATGGAGAAACAATCCGCAATTCCTTTCTGAATGTTCCTCTTGATGCGGGAGATTCCCGGATCTACCTTCTGTGCTTTGATAATTTGATCCGTAAGGGTAGGTTTTGCCACCAAGGTGGAGAGAAAACCTTGAGGAACAATGTGAAGGTTAAGTTTCCGAAATTCCTCATGGAGAAGCGGTTGACTTTGTTGCAACATCAGATTGTTACAATAAGATTTACGACTTAGCGCATCAGCCATGACGTTGGCTTTCCCTGGGGTATAGGTTATTCCTAAGTCGAAGTCAGTGATCAATTCAACCCAACGTCTCTGCCTGAGATTCAAATCCGGTTGGGTGAAAATATACTTCAGACTTTGGTGATCAGTGAATATTTCGCAACGATTACCGAGGAGGTAATGTCGCCAGGTCTTAAGTGCATAGACTACGGCTGCAAGCTCTAGATCATGAGTAGGATAATTCTCCTCATGTGGGTGCAATTGCCGTGAAGCGTAAGCAATTACGTGTCGATCCTGCATAAGAATGCAACCTAGTCCTTGTCGCGAGGCGTCGCAGTAGATAACAAAATCCTTGGAGAAGTCTGGCGGTACCAGTATGGGAGCAGAGGTCAGGCGTCTTTTCAGTTCCTGAAAGCTGTGCTCACATTGTGGAGTCCATTCGAACTTCTTATCTTTCTTGAGGAGTTCGGTTAGAGGTTTAGCAACTTTGGAGAAATTCTCGACAAAGCGACGACAATAGCTCGCTAAGCCTAGAAAACTCCGAACTTGCTTGACCGATTCGGGTGGAGTCCAATCAAGGACGGCTTGAACTCGCTCAGGGTTAACAGCAATACCTTTACCAGATATTACATGACCCAGATAGGTCACTTCTGACAACCAGAATTCACATTTAGAAAATTTGGCATAAAGGCGATGCTCTCGAAGTTTCTTCAACACTAGCCTTAGATGTTCGGCATGTTCTTCCTCGTTCTTGGAGTAGATGAGTATATCATCGAGATAAACTACGACGAATTTATCCAAATACTCCATGAAGATTGAGTTCATTAACCGAGAAAAGGTGGCTGGAGCGTTGGTTAATCCGAAGGACATGACGGTGTACTCGTATTGGCCATAACGAGTAACAAAGGCCGTTTTAGGAATGTCCCCGTTTCTGATTTTGATTTGATGGTAGCCCAACCTCAAATCCATCTTGGAGAAGACTGAGGATCCAGCGAGCTGATCATACAGATCGTTGATCCTGGGAAGTGGATATTTGTTCTTGATTGTGACCAAGTTGACAGGTCGGTAATCTACAACCATCCGGTCCGTACCATCCTTCTTCTTGACGAACAGGACGGGGCAAGCCCACGGAGATGAACTAGGGCGGATGAAACCCTTTTTCAAGGACTCATCGAGTTGTTTCTTAAGTTCGGCTAGTTCTAGAGGTGCCATCTTGTAGGGTCTTCTAGCAATCGGAACGGTTCCTGGAATGAGGTCTATTACGAACTCAACATCCCTGTCAGGTGGAACACCTGGCAATTCCTCTGGAAAGACATCCGGGAAGTCACGGACTACCGGAACGTCCTCAAGGTCTGGCAAAGGGCTGGCGTTAAGAGAATATAGTTGTCGCTTGGCTATTCGAGTCAAAACATTGACTATCTTCCCCGAAGGGTGGGTGAGTTGAACAGTCCTAGAGAAGCAATCAATTTGGGCATGATGAGCTGACATCCAGTCCATACCCAGAATGATATTAATATCTGAAGATTTAAGGGCTATCAAAGATGCAAGGAAAACAAGTCTGTCGACTTGGATCTCATTTCCATAACTTACCCTAGAGGTCTGCCATCTAGACCCAGGGGTAGAGATTTCCATAGTGGATGGCAAGTCACAGAATGCAACGTTATGCAAACGAGCATAATTTTCAGATATAAAGGAATGAGAGGCTCCTGTATCGAAAAGAACAGATGCCGGGTGGCAATTAACAAGAAGCGTACCGAGAACGACGTTGGGATCTTCTTGAGCTTCTTCGGCAGAGATACAGTTGACATGGCCACGTGAAGCGGTGACCGGCTTGGCGTGGAATATTTTTCCTGTCGGCTTGCCACGGCCAACAGCTTTAGCAGATTGATTGGGGTTGGTCTGGGGGCACTCACGCATATAGTGACCAGATTCCCCACATTTGAAACAAGTCACGGAACTGGTACGTGGAGGAGCATTATTGGTTGGACCCCCATAGGGCTTGGCTGGAGCAGACTGTTGAACGGGGCGAGGCGCCTGGAAAGATGGCCTCGGTGTGAACCTGGGTGGCAGGGCGGTGTTGGGTACCCACACGCGGCGCTTCTGAGGACCAGCACCGGATGAGGAACCCATGTCACGGCCATGCTTGCGTGTTGCGTCATAATCAGTCTGACCAGTTTCAGCACTGATGGCTTTGTTGACAAGTTTCGGAAAAGATGTGCACTCATGCAGACGGAGGTCGCGGCGAAGCTCAGGACTAAGGCCCTTACGGAACCTTGCTTGCTTCTTGGCATCAGTAGAAACTTCCTCAGTTGCATATCGGGCGAGCTTACCAAACTCCCTGCTATAAGCATCCACAGAAAGTCGGCCTTGGATGAAATTGCAAAATTCTTCACGTTTACGGTCCATGAGACCCTCCAGAATGTGATGTTCACGGAAAGCCTCGCTGAACTCAGCCCAAGTGGTGACATGGCCCGCTGGGCGCATAGCTCCATAATTCTCCCACCATAGACTGGCGGGGCCTTCAAGATGATATGCAGCAAAGGTGACCTTGTCAGCCTCCGCTACCAGCGCGGAACGCAGTTTGTGAGAGATACTGCGAAGCCAGTCATCAGCGTCGAGAGGCTCGACGGAGTGGTGGAACGTGGGTGGATGCAATTTGATAAAATCACTGAGTGACACCACGTTAGCCCTCTGACGGTGTGCTGTATTCTGTTCAATACGCTCCAACAAACGGTTTGTCTCCCGCTTGTTTCTCTCAGCTTCCATCATCACCTCGGCTAGTGAAGGAGGATGAGGCAGATTTTCATTCCTGGCTTCACTGCCTTCGGCCTGCTCTTGGGAAGCAGGGTTAGCGCGCGTGTTGACCATCCTAGGTAACAAGACAATGATTTAGTCAGGATGGTAAAATTCCGACATAGGATATAGAATGTAAGGAATAACTCGGAATGCAAGATGATCATCCGTATGACATGGTAGATACAGAAACTGCTTCTTTTATTCCATCGTCATACACACCATACAGGGTTTAGTACAAGACCAAACAAGTACTATTACGGTGAAAAGAGGATTACATCTCATCGGAGGCATTCCAAGCTCCTATACATTATTTTTCTACACCTCCGGAAGAGTACAACTAAGTCATATCCCACGAGTCACGCGGGACGATAGACGACACAGCTAGTGCGAACTAGTGATACTACTACTAACTCAGACCGATCCGTAGTAGTCCTCGTAGAAGTCACCTCCATAGCCTGGAAGTTCAACATGATCATCCGGAAACAGACGGTCTCGCGGAGCTTGTGGACCATAGGGGCTAGGATGAGGCCTTGGACCAGCAAACGGTGGCCTGCGGGGACCGCGAGGTGGGGTGATGCCTCCTACATCACGCCAAACCATCACGTCTGGCAGAGCAGATCTCACAGGATAGAGATCGCGCATATCTGAATATCCAGCTTGCACCGCCGGTGCGAACCGAGTCAAAGTGGCCCAGTGGTCAGCACGGGTATTGAAGAGCTCTAACCTTAAGGCCCGATTTTCACGGTCCTTATCCTCGAGCATCTCAGCAGTGGTGCGAGTCCGTGAATCCTCCTGAGTGGAGTCAGCATAGATAGCCTGGAGATACCCTTGTGCTCCCGGAAGTGATCCTGGCATATACCGGAAGTCAGAGTCCCGAAATAAACCAGATCTGACTCGCATAATGGTCATCATAGAGTAGGCGGCATCCTGCACAGCCATCTCGATAGTAACCCCGAGTCCATAGGAGCAGTGAAGAGGCTCAGTGGATCCAGGATAAGATGGAAATATCCTGACAGTCAGAGATACTGGCTTTGATTAAAATCTCGGAATTGCTCTTCGACCGTGTACTCAGGATACCAGCGGTATCCAGCCTCAGTCATTACCCTGACCAACTTAGCAGTATGGCCGGGTACATCTAGGCATCGAGTCAGGCGAACCACTTGATTGAGGTCGCGAGTGGCCATCTGAAAGCACAATTATAATGCAAAGGCATTAGAATTTCTAGCAAAATTTCGGCAGCATAACAGCTGTAAATGCTCAAAAAGGATTTTGAGACATTTGACAAAGGATTTCGTACACACTCAACATCATCATATCAAGTTCTGAAACCATTCCAACAACATAATGTGGTAATAGAACTGAACTAGGCTGATAACCATCAAACTTATAAGGTACTACGGATTAGTAACACGTGATCCTGATAGAAAGAATAGATCCTAATTCCTTATCCCCCGGTGGAAGAATGGACTGACTCAGATCAGAAAGTCATAAGGTATAAGGAGTAAAAAGAGCCTTACGTTCCAACCCACAAACAATTCCCCTACATATAACTAAGAATTTCTAGACTCAACATCGACCAGTTTGGCTTGGAGAACCTACAGGCAGTCCGGCTCTGATGCCAACGCTGTCAGGACCCCGACTCGATGTCACATCGATCTAGCTGGTAACACCTCATATCACTTTGCGGCCTCACGCACGGTATCCCCACGGGTGTCGTCTTACCTTTTCCCGGGACCGTTTGCGCCTTTTGGCTCACGTATATGATAGTGTCGCTAGCATCCATATGATAAAGAGCCCGGGCTGACATGACTAGTCGTAAACCCAAAGTGGCACAGACTTACAGGGACAGGCATCCATGACCCAGCTTCGAACGTGTCGGTCATCAGCAAGTGGGTCCGGGCTGTAGCACTGGGCTAGCAGGACTCCGGTAAACCGGGCTGTAGCGGGCTAACAGGACTCCGGTACTCAAAGCGTGACATTTCCCCGAAGGGACAGACACAGGAACGAAGAAGGACACATGCCGGCCAGCCTAAGTGTTCCAGAGCAGTAGCAAGCTACCATGGCTCAGCGGTAACACTAGGAGACATTTCCCGGTAAGAGAGGCTACTAAAGATAAACAACTAGATAGTCAGATCCCACACATACCAAGCATTTCAATCATACACACAATATGCTCGATATGTGCAAATACAACGAAGCATCACAACATGACTCTATGACACAAGTACTTTATTTAAGGCTCAGTGAGCCATACATAACATACACAAGGTACGGGTCTCACGACCCCACATACAAGTCATACAGTCATACAAACCAGCAGCGGAAGTAACTTGTCTGAGTACAGACAACTAGTAAAATAAAAGAGGCTTGGAAAGCCTAGCTATACTACGTGGTCCTTCACAAGCTCAGGGTCACCACCTGGGTCTTTAGCCTACTCGTTGATGTCAACGTCTACATAGAACCCATCAGAAGGGGTTGCAGCGTCTTCTGTAAAAATGTAGATTATAGCAACATGAGTACAAAGGTACTCAGCAAGACTTACATCAGATCCTACATACATGCATAGTATCAAGAAGGGTTGGTGGAGTTATTGCAGCAAGCCAGCTTTGACTCTTGGCTAGACTATCCTACGATACTCCAACTTGAAATGGTTTTGCGCACACGAGTCCACTACTCACCACTTCAATACACTACCGAGGATCCACCTCCGTCTTCCTACGGAAGAGCCATCCTCGGCACTCACACTTATCTTGAGGCTTTTAGTAGTTTCCATTTACTTGTCTATGAACTGTATAGGCAACCAAGTAGTCCTTTACCGCGGACGCGGCTATTCGAATAGATCATGTTAACCCTGCAGGGGTGTACTTCTTCATACACGCTCTCACCACTTACCGTCGTTTACACGACATGTACTCGGCAACCTTCAAGCGGAAGCCCAACGTGGGTGTCGGCCACGACCTACCTAATCACCTAAGCCTCCAGTCCAGGTTTATCGCCTATTCAGGTTCCATCCGCAGGGAGTCCGGCCGAGGTTTCCCATACGGCCCCGAACGATGTGAACAGGGTTCCCGAGATACCTAACGGGTATTCGGTACACCCGGCCACGTACCTACCGCATCACAGCCCACCCCTACGGTCAGCGCTGTCCACGGCCTCCAGTAGGCTACAAACACCAGAAACTACTTGCAACTCCTGGACGGAGAACTAGGGTGAATAAGAAGCCGAGAGGGTCCATTGGTTTCGGGCCCAATGCATGGTAGTAGCTGATTCTTAAATCACACATACAGATCTCAGTGCTTAAGGTCGGCTTCAATGAAACAACCCACCATGTACTCCTACATGGCCTCTCATCGATACCTTTACCAAATCGTGTTCACCACACCACTCTCATTACCGACATAATCATTCACTCCAGCCCATCACCCCGATGAACCAGACCTGACACGACTCTAAGCATAGCAGGCATAGCAAGGTAGGAACAACACATACATATGGCTCAATCAACTCCTACACATGCTAGTGGGTTTCATCTAGTTACTGTGGCAATGACAGGTCATGCAGAGGAAATGGGTTCAACTACCGTAGCACACAGCAGTTTGAATCGCGTTGTCTTAATGCAGTAAAAGAGAGCAGGAGCGAGAACATGGGATTGTATCGATATGATCAAATGGTTGGTTGCTTGCCTGATGGTTCGATGCACGGATACGGTTCTTCGTTAGGGTAATCACGGTACTCCTCGGGGACAGAACCTGTCGCAAAGGACATCGATACACAAGCATCACCAAACAATGTGCAACAATATGATGCATGCATGAAACATGGCAATATGAGTGTGTTGGGCTAATGCAACTAAAGCCAGAAGGGTTTGAACAAATTTGAATCAAGGATTCAAATTTCAAATTCAAATATGGCCTTTTAAAGTGCCTTTTCTTGTTCTGCTTAAAACATCAATTTAACTTGTTTGATCATGCATGAAAATGGTACAGATGGATAGATTGGATTTTTCTGATCATTTTTCATATATAATTTGTCCAATTTGGAGTTACAGAATAAAAGTTATGAATTTTTGAAGTTTAATTAATATTCTGGAATTTCCTGATTTAATTTAAATCCAGAAATTCAATTACTGCGTCAGCCTGACGTCAGTGTGACGTCAGCAGGTCAACGGAACAGGTCTGGGTCAAACCTGACAGTGGGTCCCGCATGTCAGGGTGATTATTTTAATTAAAACTTAATTAAAACTAATCCTGTTTAATTAACAGGGCTGGGCCCCACCTGTCATTGACTCAGGGGAGTCAACCAGGGCCCACCCGTGGTCAAAGTCAGTGTCGGCTGCCGGCGTTTAGTCGCCGGCGAGCCCGACGCGGCGGCGGAAGTGATTTTGGTCGTTTCGGCCACCAAATGGACCGCGGAGGCCACCGGAGTGGAGCTGAGGACAACCCGCAGCTCTTGGCGGAGCCCGTTGGGGTCGGGGTGGCCGGAGTCGACGGCGGCGAGCTCGGCTGCGGCCGCCGGGGTTCGGTCGTGCACGGGATCGGTGCTGGAGCTCGAAGTCGAGCAAAGCGAGGCGCTAGGGATGCTCTACGGGGTTCTGTGAACTCGTTGGACTCGCCGGGGTGACCAAATGGTCACCGGAGCTGCGTCGACGGCGAGCTCGGCGACGGCGGAGGTTCGGCCGTGGTGGGGAGGAAGCTACGGTGAGGGAACGAGGGGAAGGAGAGGGGGAAACGGTGGCGTAGCTCACCGCGGTTGCAGTGGGCGTCGAAGCGGGCTCGGGGACGCGCTGGAGACGGCGAATTCGACGGCGGCGGTGGTCGGAGCCCGAAGAGGGGAACGGCGACGTGGCGGCGATGCAGGGCTTCCGGGGAGCTGTGGAGCGGTGGGGAGGAAGAGGGAGTTGAGGCGGAGCTCCTGAGCTAGTCGGGGGAGCGAGGGGTGGCCGGAGACGGCTGCTGTGGCGAACGGCGGCGACGGTGGTGTTCGGCCGTGTGAGAGAGAGAGCGAGGGAGAGCCGGGGGAGAGTGAGAGAGAGCAGGGAGGAGGCGTGGCGTCGTCCAGGGACACCGAGGCGAGGAGGGGAGGGCAGGCAGGCAGGGAGAGAGGTGGCGTGGCGCGGTGGCCGTGCGCGCGCGCCGGCCACACGCCTGGCCGACTGGCGCCAGGAGGACGACGGCGGTGGTGGGCTGGGCTGGCTAGCTGGGCCGGTCAGCTGGCTGGGCCGCACAGGTAAGTTTTCCCCTTTTTTTCTATTTCTGTTTTTATTTAATATATCTGCAACTTTGTTGAATTAAATAAAATACCTAGGCAACTCCAAAAATCACCAAACTACTCCTGGTCCATAGTTGGATTATTTCCAACATGAAACATTTTAGTTTGGAGATATTTGAGCATTTAAATATTTTATATTATTTTAAATGCCCAAATTCAAATATTTATGATTTAAATCAAAAACCTTAGGATGGCCTAGGAAAATGTGCACCACTTTTGGCAGAGGTTCTGAACCAAGGCAAAAATGATGGGCATTTTAGAAGGGCATTTCAGGTTCATTGAAAAATTATTTTAGTAACCCTAGTTGGTTTCAGAGGGGACTGGGGGTTCTGTCATCCCCATTTCAAGTTTCTGATGAAAGAGTAAACATGATGCAACACTCTAATGCATGACTAGCTAGGGTGTGACATTTTCTTCCGTCAATTTTTGTAGGAACTAGTTGGATTGCTCCCAAACTCCTCACCAATTAACAGAATTTTTGGACATATATTATATATATAACAATATATATATCCAAAGCAATTAATTACTGGATTAATTCCAAATGCCCAAAATAAATACTTGTGAGCTCCTAAAAATATTGATTTGATTTTTATCTCTGTCCAATATTTTCATAGAGCAACATGAGCATTTTCTCGGACCTTTTTGGAGCAATTTTTTTTGGGTCATTTCCAAAAATGATTCTGAGGGTTTCACAAATCCCCATTTCAAATTTAAATGGAATTTAAACATGATGCACATATGACTAGCTAGCCTTGAGCATACCAGAACTAGGGATGTGACAGGTAACTTAGTCAAACAACGGTTTGCTAGGAAAGGTGGGTTAGAGGCTTGACATGGCAATATGGGAGGCATGGTAAATAAGTGGTAGTGAGCGCAGCATAGCGATAGAACGAAGCAACTAGTAAGCAAAGATAGAAGTGATATGAAGTATAATGGTCATCTTGCATGAAATCCCGATAGGAAGAAGAACGAGTCCATGAAGAAGACAAATAGACGTAGTTGAACGAATCCTCACAACTCCAGAACGAAACCGAAGCTATCGAGAAGTAGCATAACCGGAAAGAAGAAAACAACATGGTAAACAACCATCACATAAACATGGCACAATGCACAACCAAGTATGATGCATGTTCGATTTAAATATGCATGGCATGGAAAAGTGCAACAAACAATACTACAAGTTAAGTGGAGCTCAATATGCAACTCGTTGCATATTGACGAAACACCACATTCAAATATTTAGTTGACTCTCATTTATGAACTTAACAATATTAAATGTTGTTAAACATGGCAAGAGGTGAAGCATAACTAAACTAACTATTTAGGCAAGTTTAAATGAGGCCGGAAACACAAATAACAATTCTGGTAAATCCCCACATGTCATTCAGTAATTTAATGCAAACACAATTTTAAACATCTTAAATGTTGTTATCATGATACGGATGACATATTGAAGTTTTATGCTATTTTTATGAAAATGTTGACATGAGCATGTTATGAAGCATTTGGTCACCATGGCGGAATGAAAGGAGTGCCACGACAACGACAACGGAAATGGTGCCACGGCAACATTCCGATGATCCGACAACTCGTCGAGATGTCGGTGCAAAAGAAAGTGTGGCCGTACGGAACATGCAAAAGATGGTGGGGTGACCCCGGATACCGGGTTCCCACGTGTCGGTGGCATGGCAAAAGAGCGACAATTCGGATGCCATGCAAACACGGACATCTCATACAACACATGCATTCGTCCATGGGTCATCGTGTCAGGCGGTTATACCTTTGAAGCGTGCGTTTTGGGGTGGTTCAAAATCGTCGAGGGAAGTAGTCGTTCTCGGGACGGTAGTAGCGGAAGTAGTGGTACACGACGACGGTAGTGGTGCTCGCGTTCTCGGCGACGGTAGTCGTACATGTCCGGGGAGGAACTTGTCGTATCCATGTGGTCGAACTTGGCATATCCAAAACGCACTTGGCGGACAACGGTTGGCATGGTACTTGTCGGTCCATGAAGTCGACCTCAGAGGTCTTGGCGTCTTGGCGTCCTCACCTACTGGTGTACTTAGAGTAATCCATGAAAACGGTGTTGGTTTGGCCATCGGTCTTGCTGGTGGGGTACTTGGCGAATCCAAGGGGTGAAGCATAGAGGTCTCAGTAGAAGATCTTGGTCATGGCGATCAGGGGCGAATCTACGTTGAAGGTCGTGGGGGCGAATGCCCCCACTCGATTATTTGGCCCATTTATACCCGGCCTGGGATATAGAACATTGCGCCCACTCAAACCAGGATATTTGCCCCCACTGGCCCACTTTTGTGTTGTTCTATTAAAGCCCATCTGTCCGTGTATGAGAAAGAGGCAGGAACGGAGCAGCCCATCTAACAGAGAATACAACACACACATGCATGCGAGCAGGCTGAATCTGCTACAAACGTGCGCGTTCGTCCTGACTAACCTACTTCTCGCACGACCACCGAGCCGAAGCCGCCGCCGCCTGGCAGCTGCGCGCCTACACGGCACCGGCCGCCCCTCCGACGATCAGTTATTCAGCCTCGACCTATACAGTGCATGCCGGCCGGCCGCGTCGCCGTCCCGAAGGGAAAAAAGAAGCGGGCGACTCGTGAAGCCCTAGGTTCAGTTCTGATCTATTGCTTTCTAATTTTCCTATTATTAGTCTATCCTGGTTGCATGTTTAAAAGGTAAAAACAGGTTGTTAGGTTGATTGAACCTAGCTTCATGTAACAATTTCGTATGAATTAAGTTTAAGCATGTGGCTGTTGTAGTAGAATAAAATCTATATGTGCCTTCATGTACGTCAATCTGTAGAGACTGAACGCACTGTTTTGTATTGAGCTTCAGATCATATATATACAGATTACAACACCACAACGCACACCCGTACTTGTCTAACCAACTAACAGACTCCCACTATCTACCCTAGAAGCTAGGAGGCAGGCGAGGCATGCCGGTCGTGATTAGTTGGAGAAGTACGTGGGCCTGCAGACTCATTCCAACACCCCCCCGCAGACAGAGCGTCGCTGTTGGTGACGCACAGGCTGGACCTGAAATCCTCAAACGTGGCGGTCGGCAGCCCTTTGGTCATGATGTCAGCGAACTGCGAGGTGGTCGGCACATGCAGGACGCGAAACTGACCAAGAGCAACCTTCTCACGAACAAAGTGGATGTCGAGTTCGATGTGCTTGGTCCGGCGGTGATGTACAGGACTCTGAGCAAGGTAGACGGCTGACACATTGTCACAGTAAACAACCGTGGCTTTGTCGATGCCGGAGTGAAGCTCCTGGAGAAGCTGTCGCGTCCAACAGCACTCGGCGACGGCATTGGCCACAGCGCGGTACTCCGCCTCTGCACTGGACCTGGACACGGTGGGTTGCCTCTTGGACGACCAAGAGATGAGCGACCCACCAAGAAACAGGCAATAACCGGAGGTGGAACGTCGTGTGTCGGGGCAGCCAGCCCAGTCAGCGTCACTGTATGCGACGAGCTCATGCGGCGGTGAGGAGCTGATGGTTATGCCGTGGCTGACAGTCCCGCGGACATAGCGAAGGATGCGCTTCACCATGGACCAGTGGGGCTGCCGGGGAGCGTGCATGTATAAGCAGACCTGTTGAACAGCATAAGTAAGATCCGGGCGCGTCAATGTGAGATACTGCAGTGCACCGGTGATACTGCGGTAGGAGGTGGCATCATCCGCAAGTTCTCCGTGGGAGGCAGAGAGCTTGGACCGCGTGTCGACCGGAGTTGGGGCCGGCCTGCAGTTGGTCATGCCAGCGCGATGTAGCAGGTCCTCGGCATACTGATGTTGATGAAGAAAGAACCCCGCCGAGGTGCGCCGCACTTGGATGCCGAGGAAGAAGTGCAGCGCGCCCAAGTCCTTCAGCGCGACGGTGGCGGTGAGTTGTGCGATGACACGGCGGAGCAGTACGTCTGACGAGGCGGTGAGGACGATGTCGTCGACGTAGAGTAGCAGGTAGGCGATGTCGTGGCCGTGACGATAGACAAAGAGCGAGGCATCGGAGCGAGTTGCCGTGAACCCAATGGAATGTAGACAGGTGGTGATCTTCGTGAACCAAGCACGGGGAGCCTGCTTGAGGCCGTAGAGCGACTTGGAGAGAAGACACACATCATGTGGGCGTGCCTCGTCAAGAAAACCCGCTGGCTGCTGACAGTAGACATGCTCGGTTAGTTCACCGTGGAGAAAGGCGTTTTTAACGTCAAGCTGGTGGACCGGCCAATTCCGAGAGGCGGCGAGCTGGAGGACGATGCGGATGGACGCCGGCTTGACGACAGGCGAGAAGGTGTCATGGTAATCGATGCCGTGACGTTGGGTGAAGCCACGGACGACCCACCTCGCCTTGTACCGATCCAAAGTGCCATCGGGATGTAGCTTGTGGCGAAAAATCCACTTGCCGGAGATGACGTGGGCACCGGGTGGCCGAGGAACCAAGGTCCAGGTAGCGTTGGCGCGGAGGGCGTCAAATTCCTCCTGCATGGCCTGTCGCCAGTGAGCATTCGCGAGGGCTGCTCGAACCGACGTGGGAACAGGTGATGGAGAAGGCACGGTGGCAGTGAGGATGTAATCATCGTCGTACTGCGTATTGCGGCGAGTGATGCCCGCGCGAGCCCGTGTCACCATGGGATGAGCTCGGCCGGGCGGCGAAGGTGGGGTAGAGCCACCGGCGAAGACCACAGGGGAGCTGCAGCCACTGGTCGCGCTCGACGAGGAAGGTGCAGGCGATTCTGCAGCTGTGCCGGGCGAGACTGCTGCCATGGCAACAGAAGTCGCTGCCGAGGCGGCCGAATCTGCTGCCATGGCAGCCGTCCTGGGCGACGCACGAGCTGCAGCCGATCCCAGCGATGAAACTGCTGTCGTGGCAGTAGTAGTCGCGGCCGAGGCAGCCGAATTTGCTGCCATGGCAGCCGATCCGGGCAACGAAACCGCAGCCGTGGCAGCAGAAGTCGCTACCGAGGCAGCCGATCCGGGGTGCGCTGCTGCTGTAGTCGGGGGTGTCGGAGCAGCAGGCGGCAGAGGCGGCGACCCAGCGAGGAGCAGTGGCGGCGAGGTGGTCCTGGTGAGGACGTAGTCGGACGCAGAGGGAGACGCCGAAACCTGCGCAAACGGGAAGGAGTGCTCGTCGAAAAAGACGTGACGGGATATGATGATCCGGCCTGTGGTGGGGTCGAAGCACTTGTAGCCAGCATGATCGGGAGGGTAGCCCAGAAACACGCACGCCTTAGATCGAGGGGAGAGTTTGTTGGGAGCTGTTGCTGTAGTGTTAGGGTAACATAGGCATCCAAAGACTCGTAGGTGGGAATAGGATGGGGTTTTTCCGTAGAGGAGCTCAAAAGGTGTGACATGTTGGCGAGGCCGGCACGGGCGCAGGTTGAGAAGATAGGTTGTGGTGGCGAGGGCGTCGGGCCAAAATCTAGGAGGCGTGGAAGAGTGGAAAAGGAGGCTACGCAGGCCCTCGGTGAGAGTTCGGATGATGCGCTCGGCACGCCCGTTCTGTTGAGAGGTGTAGGGGCAAGTGAGGTGGAAGACAACGCCGTGGGTGGAGAGAAAGTGGCGAAACGCTTTGTTGTCAAATTCACGGCCATTGTCGGTGTGGAAGGAGAGGATGGGTCGTTGGAACTGCGTGGCGACGTATGCATGAAATGTAATCAACACCTCAAAAACGTCAGACTTCCGCCGGAGAGGAAACGTCCAGGCAAAATGTGTGTGATCGTCAAGAACAACGAGGAAATACTGAAACCCGGAGTTGCTAAGTACCGGGGCAGTCCACACATCACAATGGAGCGTATGGAAGGCGAACGGCGCAATATTATTTGATGCACTGAAAGGCAAGCGTACATGTTTGGCTAGCTGACAGGCATGGCAAGTATGTGAGGTAGCTTTATTACAATGGAAATCAAAGTTGTCTAAAACATGTGATAAAGCAGCACGTCCGGGATGTCCAAGCCTTTGGTGCCATAAATCAGCGGTGAGGGCGACAAAGGCAGTGGGAGAAGCAGTAGCGCCGGAGGTGAGATGATAAAGATCGCCGCCGCTATTACATCGGAGCACCACCGTCCCAGTGCGAAGGTCCTTAACAGAGAAACCGAAAGGGTCAAATGTCACAGACACAAAATTTTCACGAGTAAGTGCGCGAACAGAGATCAAGTTTTTAATGAGAGAAGGAGAAATCAGAATATGACTAAGAGAGAGAGGGGTGGAAGAGGTGGCGATGGATGTGGAGCCAGTGTGGGTTATGGGAAGAGAAGCACCGTTGCCGACTAGGATATGAGATGCGAAGGAGGAGGGCCGAACAGCCGAGATCATACCGGGGTTGCCTGCCATATGTGACGACGCACCGGTGTCGAGGATCCAGTCACCGCCGCCGGAGTAGGGCTGCTGCTGCATGGCGAGAAGGGCGGCCTGAAGGGCGCTGGTGTCCCATGGGACCGGTGCGGCGGCTGGTGGCGGGCCGGCGCTGTAGGTTGTCGCAGCAAGCCCAAGCGGAGGACGAGGGCCGAGCAGACCAGCTGTAGGTGCAGCAGATGGGCGCATCGTCACGGGCCATGCGTTGAACGTGCCGGTCCAGGGGTTGACGCCGGCGTGGCCGTAGGACGGCGGACGTGCCACGTACGCAGGCAGAGGTGGCGCAGCCTGTGGTGGAGGGGCCCCGCCGTGGCCACCTTGGCCGCCGCCGTTGCCGCCCTTGCGGCGCTTGCGGCCGCGCTGCCCGCCGCCGTTGCCCGCATGACCACTGGCGCCGCCTGGAACGCCATGGGCGCCGTTGCCACTAGGTAGACAGGGCACAGCAGATGGCGGAGCAGAAGGGGTAGGAGGCGGTGGAGCCGGAGGGCGCCCGGCGTAGAGCGCAGTCGCGGACTCGTGGGAGGCAGCGTGATCGATGCGGCGCTCTTCCTGGAGGAGGTAAGTGCGTGCTTGCAGGAACGTGGGCAGCTTGGAGTCGTCATACGTCATTGTAGAGATGGCGTGGGCGAACTTGTTGGAGAGCCCGCGGAGCATGTTGGAGACGAGGCCGCGATCGGTCACCGGCATCCCGCAGTCGAAGAGCGTGTCGGCGAGGGTCTGGAGGCGGGTGAAGTAATCGGTGATGGAGAGATCGTTTTGATGCAGGCCGTGGAACTCCTCCAGAGCGAGAATACCCTGCTGATTCCGATTAGAGAGGAAGAGCTGCCGGATCGCCGTCCAGAGCGTGTACGCCGTGGGGTTCCGGTGGTTGACCGCCCCCCGAACTTGGGCGGAGATGGAGCCGAGAAGCCACCGGATGATACACCAGTCGACCTGCGTCCAAACGGCGTCGGTGAGCCGGTTCCGGGCGTCAACAGTGCCATTGACATGGTCCTGGATGTTGTAGGACATGAGAAGGGCATGGAGGAAGGAGCTCCAGGTGGTGTAGTTGGGGGGGGGGTGCAGCTCTAGGGTGACGGGCATGGCGGAGGCGATGTTGAGAGAGAGGATGAGGTGGAGAGGCACGGAGGGGCCGGCGGAGGGTGGATCGCCGAAGGGGTTTGTGCCGGAGCCGGAGCCGGCGGAGGAGAGATCAGAGAGATCCATCGAGGAGCGGAAGCGAGGAAGGAGATCGTGGAAGTATCTGATACCATGTAGAGACTGAACGCACTGTTTTGTATTGAGCTTCAGATCATATATATACAGATTACAACACCACAACGCACACCCGTACTTGTCTAACCAACTAACAGACTCCCACTATCTACCCTAGAAGCTAGGAGGCAGGCGAGGCATGCCGGTCGTGATTAGTTGGAGAAGTACGTGGGCCTGCAGACTCATTCCAACACAATCTATTTATTGTTTAACTATTTGACAATGACAGGAAAGCTAATAGAGAGATTTTTTGCAAAATCCAGTATGCTTGAAATAGTCCATCTAAACAAGCTTACTCGGTAATGTGCTAAAGCTTATATTTTTATCTGTCAATGCTTACATTCTCTTTGTATTTAACAATGATTTTTTTTCTTGCTGGAGCTTGAAGGCTAGAAATCACTTTAAAGGAACGACATATTCATACTTCGCGAGTTTTTCTGTCTTAAGTGGTTAGTTTACTTTTATTTTGGCAATGAACTTGTCATAGTTACGTGTGTGATGATATTATCTTATAAGAAAGTATACAATTTTGCTTCTTACACATTATATGTATCCTTGTGAGGTTGGTTTTTTAAATGATCTACCTATTAGTTCGTATATATGTTTCTGAAAAAAAATCGTATACCTCTTTGCCCCCTCTCGGTTTTTATCCTGGCTCTGCACCTGATGGCGATCCAAAACCTCATCAGCAGAGGTGCAGGGAGGCCACGGCAAGGTTGGGAAAGGGCGGAGCTTGCAGCTACTTGTGGGACAGAGCATCGCTCGTGGCGAGTGGAGCTTGAGATACTGGGGTCAGGGGGACGCAGGAAGGCAGCGGCATCGCGACAAAAGGAGGCCAACGAGGTGTTGCACGGTGATGGCCTCAGGAGGGCCATGGCGCGCTGCAGGCAGAAGGATGGGCATAGGCGCGTCTACCCATTCGTGCGCGAGGAAGGAACACAAGAAGAGGAGAGGAAGAAGGCAGCATGGCCACCAGAGGCAGAGGCGATGCGCGATGGCTGGAGGCCGGGGTCAGCGGACGAGCAGCAGCGGGCAACGGCGAAGAGCTCGGCTTGGAGGCAGAGCACGGAGTAGCAGCAGCAACAGCAAGGCGCGGCCACGCACGCACGTAGCAGGGCGCGCGGGAGGCAGGAGGCGAGGCAGGGCGTGGAGCTCGTCGCGGTCCGTGGTGGTCAACACGTAGGAGCGGGACGAGGCGTGTCCCTCGTCTCCTGGACGAAGCAGAGGAGATGGCGCGGATGGGATGACGCTAGTCGAGGTGGAGGTGGATCTCGGGGAGGCGCGGGGCGACGAGGAGGAGGCCGCAAGTGAGGGAGGCGCTCGGCAGTTGGCGAAGGGAGTGGCGCATCGGAGTTGGCTGCCCCGATGGTGTTGCGGAGGCCGGGCGCAAAGCTCTGCTCCTCTCTGCGTGTGGCAGCGCAGGAGGAAGACGATAGGGAGAGGGGATCGAGCGTGAGGCACGGGTGTGTGTGGGTGTGCGGCGCACAGGGAGAGATGGGGATCGATCGGGCGAGGGAATAGGCTGTGAGGGGATCAGGCTAGGATTTAGGAGAGGGTTAGGTGGGCTGGTGGAGGCCAATGTCTGGGCCTGCGGGGATGGGCCGGCCTGGTTGGTCAGGCCCAAGAGGCGGACGGGTGCAGGCTACCTCTCTCTCTCTCTCTAATCCCCCACTTCTCTTTTCTTTACCAAAAGCAGTAAATAGCAAAGAAAGAAAAATGAGAGAAAGAAATGGTTGGAGAAATAATTTGAGCATGGGGTTAATTATCCCTGACTCATAAAAATGAGCTTGACCCAGGAAAAATAGAAAGTGAGCATGGGCGTGAAGTTGAATTCAACATCATTTGAATTTAATTCAAATGAGTGTGAGAAGGAAGTGGGTATTTGGTAGGTCCAAAAATATTGAGAATTTAGGTGTTGCATGGAAAAGTGATGAAAGAATAAACGGGCAATGTTGGAGGTTAAGAACTGAGATAACAAAGGCATGGGGAATTATTTTGCAAATGTGTCAAAGGTAATTCCACATCAATGGAATATTTTATAATAGCTCCCTAATATTGGGAGGATATGTTATAAAGAGAACTCCCCCTTCCCTCAATTTAAATGGATCGAAGATCCATACAATTTATTTAAAAGAGTTATAAAAATTAATGATATGATGGCATGATGAGATGATGCAATGCAAGAGATCACATGAAGAATGCAACAAAGCAATAGAAACACATGGCAAAACTCAGAAGCTGGAAGTCTTCTGGAGCGTCGGTCTCGGGGCGTCACATAGTGGTACTGGGGGAGGCAAGCGAGGCGACGGTACACGGGGGCACAATGAGATGGAGATGGAGATGGAGATGGTGTTGGCATTCTGGATATGGGGGTATCCAGCCCTGCCTGCCTGCGGCCCACCATGTGGCTCCATCGATGACGTGGTACGGCCCAGCTTCAACATCAACAACACAAGACCCTTGCGAGGGGCCAAGCCTCGCGAGGCGGACGACGCCAAGACCCCCGAGGGGATCGGCCTCTTCAAGCTAGCTGCCGAGGGGTGGACAGTTCTATGCAAAGAATACCTCACGAGGCTTGGCTGACGTGAGCCATGACGACCAAGGCCAGGCGGGCGCGAGGCGGGCGCAGAGCGCAGGTTTCCTCTTCGGTGCAAAGGAGGCAAGCCACATGCGCGAAGTCCCGAGGAATTAGCCAAATGATTTCATTTTGGTGCAACAAGACCAAGACCGCCAGGACGGCAGGACAGAGGTCATTGCCGAGCCCACCGCAGCGTCACGACAAGAAACTTTTCGCAGGCAAAGACTACTTTTGTCAGGATAAGCTGTACTAGTTGTCCTCTTTCAAATCCGGCTGTTGTGGGATCCCTTCCCGCCAACATTTGGGAAGAGGACCAAGGCCACTATAAATAGGACTTAGCCACCACCATAGAGGGGGGTCGATTCCCATCCAACCACCAGACCAACTCTCTTGAGCTCAAGAACACCTCCCTCCTGAGGCTAGTTCATCCACTATACTAGTTCATCCTCAGCCCTCTGAGGCAATCCACCAAAACGCTGGAGTAGGGTATTACACCGCAAGGTGGCCCGAACCAGGATAAATGTGGCACCCCGGCTCAGAGCGACCGGTTTACCCTGCATTGCCAGCCCAGAGACCTTGTCTTCTGGCAACACAACTAGTTGGTACAGAAAAACAACCGCTTTATTCATGCTAGCGGAGCATAGTTCATATTACAACAGTTAGCGAGGCCAGGTGGCACACACGGTGCGGCTGAACAATATGTACATTATTTAGTCAACATAAAGGGACCTCGATCATGACAACTACGCGGCAGCGGAACAACGTCGCAGCGGGACTCCATAGCACAGGGACACCGATGTGGACACGATCTAGACTCGGACAACACTCCTTTCCAACGAGACTTTCCTGAAATCTGGCATGACACGCCAGGTCAGTACATTGAATGTACTTGCAAGCTCACAACAAGCATAAACATAATGACAAACATTATCATCATATTTAACCATTTAATAACAATGCAACCACATATCCTACATGTTGTGACTATGCTCAAGTGTTACTCGTCCCTTGGACTGGCTTACCTGACGTGATCATTTCCTGACCACAAACGTGATGATCTCAAAACAAACTCGTGATCCTTACGGCAATCACAACCCGACCAATACATGGCCTGTGATCCTTACGGCGATCACAACCCGACCAATACATGGCACGTGATCCTTACGGCGATCACAACCCGACTACACCTGGTCCAACTCAACACCATGGCCTTACTACCATCCTCAGTGCAAACTTAGTGTGCAAATTTATTAAGTGTTGACCCATGGTGTACCCTACTTTCGAGCGTGTCCGTAACCGTGGACTCGGCTATCGATAGATTGATACACTCTGCAGAGGTAGCGCACTGGACCCACACTACGGAACCCATGGCTTCGCACTCCCATTCGGGTGGTCCAACGGCATTCCGACGAAACCACTTCATTGTCATGACACTCTCCCGGCCACTCCGACTCAATCCCCATTGGGCTAGTCCTGGGTGGCCCAGTGTCTACCTCAAGACAACTCGACCACCATCGTGGCCACGATCAACTCTGGGACCCGGTACCAAAACTTAACTTAACGACGGGCGCACAAGGTTATGCCTGCTTACCGAGTCAGGGTACAGCACGCCCATAACCTTCCCTAGATGGAGGCACCGACCAGAGGCACGACAATGAAACACATTAAGGCCGTCCCATACCGGCAAATGCGGTTGCACTGGGAAAAACTCATTTCAGCGGCACCATGACCCAGTCAATAACATATTCAAGTTGAGTTACTTATCAGGTTCAACTTAGGGTGAAAATAACCGGTGTCAAATGCCATGTCATGCATCACCAACATATGCATCACATATCCATGAAAATAACTAAGTCAATACGCTCCCACGGATCCATCATCATCGCATGATACTTCTCTGGTTAAGATACACCCTCACTTAAACCAGAATAATTTCTAGCAATCTCATCATTTTTCATCATGCAAGAATAATAATTAAACTGATTATTAATCTCCATGACCATATCCTTTTATCATTACTCATAACTAAGTTCTTGTTAGCTTATCAACAAGATTCACTTCAAACTTTCTGTAAATCAAGCATTTTAACATGACAAGCATCTAACAGAATATAATTATCATATTAATAATTTAAATGCATGAATAATCATAAGTTCAAGTAGGAAAATCACAAATATTGAAGTGACACTATGGAAATGTTGCTGTGGCTTGCCTTAGTGCTGATGAGGTTCACAAACCTCTTGGTGATCCTCAAGACAAGCCTGCTCTTCTGAAAATAAATAAAACCACAAAAAGAAAACATCAAGAAACCTTATGAAAATTACCAGCAAATCTAGACAGCAAGGAAAAATCCCATCTTTTGGGCGTTGTTAGATTTTTGGACAAAGAACACAATGCAAAAGGAATCAATGCATTTGGACTTATGGATAAAAAGTTATGGCTGTTTGAAGTTTCCTGGATTTTAATAAATTTGAAAGAAAAATAAAACAGACTGAGGGGGGGCTGACGTCGAAGGCGTAAAAGCCCAAGGTGCCACCACTCGTACTGCTTCGTGCGCATACTGAGTGGCTGACTAGCGGGCCCCGCTAGTCAGGCCAGAAGGAGGGGGAGAGGGAAACAGAGGGAGGCGGAGCTTGCTACATCTTGAGCTTGCGTTGGTTTTCCTTGAAGAGGAAAGGGTGATGCAGCAATAGTAGCGTAAGTATTTCCCTCAGTTTTTGAGAACCAAGGTATCAATCCATTAGGAGGCTCCTCAAAAGTCCCACGCACCGACACAAACAAACAAAGAACTCGCAACCAACACAATAAAGGGGTTGTCAGTCCCTTCACGGCCACTTGCGAAAGTGAGATCTGATAGAGATAGTATGATAAGATAAATATATTTTTGGAATTGTAAAGATGCAAATAAAAGTAGATTGGAAGCTTATATGATAAAAGATAGACCCGGGGTCCATAGGTTTCACTAGTGGCTTCTCTCAAGATAGCATAAGTATTATAGTGGGTGCACAAATTACTGTCGAGCAATTGATAGAAAAGCGAACAATTATGAGATTATCTAGGCATGATCATGTATATAGGCATCACGTCCGCAACAAGTAGACCGACTCCTGCCTGCATCTACAACTATTACTCCACACATCGACCGACTCCTGCCTGCATCTAGAATATTAAGTTCATAAGAACAGAGTAACGCCTTAAGCAAGATGACATGATGTAGAGGGATAAACTCATGCAATATGATATAAACCCCATCTTTTTATCCTCGATGGCAACAATACAATACGTGCCTTGCAACCCTTTCTTTCTCTGGGTAAGAACACCGCAAGATTGAACCCAAAGGTAAGCACTTCTCCCATTGCAAGAAAGATCAATCTAGTAGGACAAACCAAACTCATAATTCGAAGAGACTTGCAAAGATAAATCAATCATACATAAAAGAATTCAGAGGAGATTGAAATATTTCTCATAGATAAATTTGATCATAAACCCACAATTCATCGGATCTCGACAAACACACCGCAAAAAGAGTTTACATCGAATAGATCTCCACAAGAGAGGGGGAGAACATTGTATTGAGATCCAAAAAGAGAGAAGAAGCCATCTAGCTAATAACTATGGACCCGAAGGTCTGTGGTAAACTACTCACAACTCATCGGAGGGGCTATGGTGTTGATGTAGAAGCCCTCCATGGTCGATTCCCCCTCCGGCGGAGCGCCGACGAAGGCTCCAAGATGGGATCTCGCGGATACAGAAGGTTACGGTGGTGGAAATTGTGTTTCGTTGGCTCCCTGGATGTTTTCGGGGTACGTAGGCTTATATACGAGGAAGAAGTATGTCGGTGGCTGCCCGAGGGGCCCACGAGATAGGGGGGCGCGCCCTCCTATCTCGTGGCAGCCTCGGATGCTTCTTGACTTGCACTCCAAGTCCTCTGGATCACGTTCGTTCCAAAAATCACGCTCCCAAAGGTTTCATTCCGTTTCGACTCCGTTTGATATTCCTTTTCTTCGAAATACTAAAATAGGCAAAAAAACAGCAATACGGGCTGGGCCTCCGGTTAGTAGGTTAGTCTCAAAAATGATATAAATGTGTAAAATAAAGCCCATAAACATCCAAAAGGGGTAATATAATAGCATGGAACAATCAAAAATTATAGATATGTTGGAGACGTATCAGAGCTTCACCGGAGCACACGCCGGAGACGAGGGTTCTTGGGGTCAAACGAGAGGGGGGAATCGAAGGAGAATAAGATTGCGCACCTGCCCGTACCCGTAGCGTAGGTAGAGGTGACCGGACGGTGTCGAAAACGGCCTCCCCAGCGGAGGCAGAGGGCAGAGGTCGCCAGAGACGAAGACGACGGTGGCTCATGGCGGCTCCAGGGGCTCCAATAGGGCGGAACGGCCTAACCAAAGAGTGGAGGAGGCCTTGGAAGGGTCGCCCTGGCCTGGGAGGGGTCAAGAGCTGTGGGGACGATCCGGAGGGGATCGCCGGCGAGCTAGGGCTTCGGGACGGTAGCCTGCGGCCTGCTGCAGCTTCTACTGGCTCATGGAGGGTGTGGGAGTAGCTGCAGGTGCACAAGGAGGGCTGGGGTGGCGGCATTTATAGGCGGGCAGCAAGAGGGGTTCGGGCTCCACCGGAGGACACCTGTCAATGGCGCCCGGCGACGAACGGCGCCCGGCGACGAATGGCGCCAGTGAGAGAGGGGGAAGACGACGGAGGTCAAGCAGGACCTATTGGCGGGCGCGAACGAGCACAGGAGCGAGGGGGAAGACGACGAGCATAGTGCGTAGCACACTGTGTCGTTGGCCGGACCATGCCCGTGCCCGCTGCGGCGAGCTCCGGCGCCGGCGAGTGCCAGGGGGGTTAAGGAAGTGGATACGGGGATGGTGGCGAGGCTTGGCATGCTCGGGCAGGCTGGGCAGCGAGCACACGCTCAACAGAGCGCTAGGCAGCACGGAGAGCGCGTGTTTTGCATGCCAGCATGCCCGGATGAATGCGGTCACCGCGTGAACTGTGACATCAGGCCACCCTAAGCACTAACTTGATGTCTAGCGTGTAGTCCTTGGTAGTTTGAAGTGTTACCACGATTGGGCTTGGATCCAGGTGCAGTAGAAATTGATTTGAACTGCTAGCAAGTTTCTGGATAGTAACTTTGGAGAATTACTGTGGTCAAACCACTGGGAGTTAAGGGCTGAGCTTTGGAGGCTTGCTTATACATACTAAGGTAAATAGGCACAAGAAAAACTAGCTACAATGGAGCTAGTAAAATGGTTGTTGCTGTAGAAACTACCATTTCTGTCCAGAAATGAATTTATTTTCTGTAGCCAAAATATTCTAAAGAGTGATGAAATATTTTTGCTCAGAGAGGTGCCATATGGTTCAAACAATAATTGGGATTTTTCTCAGGATTTTTGGGGCAAGAAAAATTAGGGTTGGTTTGGAGCACAAAGGGCTAGCTAGGGTTTTGGAGGGCAAAATGAATATTTTTCATTTAAGAAAAATATTTCAACCAATATTTTGAGATGATCCTGAGGTGAAGTGATGGTTTGAGGAGGAGAAGAAGCACTTGGGTGAAAGTCAAGGGGTACCCAAGTGGTTAAGTCCAAATGAAATGATTCAGAAACTCCAAACTCAAAACCAACTCAACTGGAAACCAGGCAGAGAAAAGAGGGCAAAAACCAGGCTATCACAAACCTCCCCCACTTAGAATGAATCTCGTCCTCGAGATTCGGTTGCTTGGGAAAACCATTCTGGATAACAAGCCCTTAGAAATTCTTCTGATTCCCATGTTGATTCTGACTCTGTGTGATGCTTCCATTGGACTTTGTAAAACTTCCATGCTTTACTGCGAGTGACTCTTTCCATTTGATCCAAAATTTTCACCGGCCTTTCTTCATATGTTAAGTCCTTTGCCAGCTCTATTTCTGTCAAATCAGTCTTTTTCTCAAGCGGCGATATGCACCATCGTAATTGTGAAACATGGAACACGTTGTGCACGTCTGACAACTCAGGGGGCAATTCCAACTGATATGCTACAACACCCACTCGTGTCATAACGGGAAATGGACCAATAAATCTGTGTGCCAATTTTCCACGAGTTTGAAATCTCTTGATACCTTTCATAGGCGTGACTCAAAGATAGACATGTTCTCCGGGTTCAAAGCTGATCTGTCAGTGTTTTGCATCGTAATAACTTTTCTATCGCGATTTGGCCAATTGCAATCTATCTCGGATCTCCTTGACTTGCTTTTCGGCTTCCAGCACGAGATCCGTTCCAAAAATATGGCTATCTCCGATTTGAGCCCAATTCAATGGAGTGCGGCACTTACGGCCATACAAAGCTTCATATGGTGACATCTTTAAACTAGTTTGGAAGCTATTGTTATACGAGAACTCAGCATACGGCAAGCAATCTTCCCATTTTGGGCCCTGGGCCAAAGCATAGGCTCGGAGCATATCTTCGAGTATTTGATTTACCCATTCTGTCTGTCCATCTGTCTGAGGATAATAAACAGTACTGTATTTCAATTCCGTTCCTAGGGCTTGATGGAGACAAGACCAAAAAGCAGAGTAAAAAGTGAACCTCGGTCAGAAGTGATGGTTCGGGGAACTCCATGCAGACTGACTATTCTGGATACATACAGTTGTGCAAGCTCGTCTGCTCGATATGAGGTTCTGATCGGGAGGAAGTGGGCTACCTTGGTTAATGTATCCACTATGACCCAGATCGCATCATTGCCTCATCAGGTCTTAGGTAGTCCTATGTTGAAATCCATACAGACATCAACCCATTTCCATTGTGACACTGGCAGCGGTTGGACAAGTCTGGCTGGCTTCTGATGTTCTGCCTTTACTTTGTTGCATATGTCACAACAGGCCACGACATAAGCAATGTCTTTTTTCATTCCATCCCACCAGAATATTTGTCAAAGGTCTTCATACATTTTTGCACCTCCTGGGTGAATTGAATACGAGGATTCATGGGCTTCTGACAGGATCTTCTGTTTCAAATCTGCTTGATTAGGCACACAAATCCTTCCCCTGAATCGGAGGGTACCGCACTGATCCTTCGAGAAGTCGGAAAGCTTGACACGTTTCTGCAGATCGGCATTGCCTGGTTGGGCTTTGCGGATTTCTTCCTCAAGGGTAGGGGTAACTTTCAGAATATTGGCAAGGCCAGACTCAACTATGACCAGGTTGAGCTGAGCAATCTATCGGCGTTCTAGGAACGGGGGTCCCCAGACTTGCCTGCCTGCGGCCTACAGCGTGGCTCAAAGGGGGCACAGCACGGCCCATCTTCATCAACAGAAGCTCAAGACCCTCGCGAGGGGCCAAGCCTCGCGGGGCGGACGACAAGGAGCTTCCTCAGGCACGGCCTCATCAGGCTGGCTCACGAGGAGGCGGAGAGTTCAAGGCGGGGTACCTCGCGAGGTGCCCACGACGCAAGCCATGACGACCAAGGGCGCCAGCCGGGCGCCAGCCCGCGCAGTGTCCTTCTTTCCTCTCTGGTGCAAGGGGAGCAAGCGTGGGCGAGAGCATCAAGCAAAGGCATCCATTTCGGTGCAACAAGACCAAGAGTAGTCCAACGGTAGGATGGAGGTCACCGTGGATCCCAAGCCGGCGTCACCACCAGAGCCTTTGACAGGCAAGGACCAACTTTAGTCAGGATTAGTGTCCCAGATGTTCCCCTTCAAAATGGCCAATTGTTGGCGCCCTTCCCGCTCAATATTTGGGAAGAGGCCCAAGGCCTTTGCCTATAAATAGGACTAGCCACCATAGTATCGAGGCATCTAGCATCAACCCCTCCAAAGGGACAACACCACCACAGGAACAGACCCTCGCGAGGCTGTTCTTCCTTGTATTGTTCATCATCAGCCCAAGAGGCAATCCACCACCACACACTGGAGTAGGGTATTACACCACAATGGTGGCCTGAACCAGTATAAACCCTGTGTCTCTTGTGTTGTTCTTCTCGTAGTTTAGATCCTAGTGGTTCGGCGAGGAACAGGTAGGTAGAAGGCAAAACCTCCGCGCGCACCCCAGTGTTCGAACCTCAAGGGTCTGCCGGAACCCTAAATCTGACATTTGGCGTGCCAGGTAGGGGGTGCGGCGGGATCCACCTATTGCCACTTCGCGTCCTGTCGCATCGTCATCACCATGTCCAGCGACCAAGCGGGCAACCCTGCCCCTTGGGTGGCTTGGCCCGCCCGCGCAGAGCCGCTCGCCCCGGGTGACCCAACGCCCCAGGCAGCTCGCGGTCCGCAGGGCGCTGCGGGCCGTGGGCGACGCAGGCAGACCCCGGCAGCTCTCACACCGCGATAGACGCAGTCGGCAGCAAGAGCCTCCAACCACGCCGCGGCGACGACGCCGTACACTCGCCGGGAGAAGGCGAACTCAAGGGCCGCACTCACGGTGTCCCGAGAGCTACTGCAGTGCAGGATGATGGAAGGCGGCCGCAACATGCTGCTAGAGCGGGTGGCAGAGCTCCTGGGCTTCGCCGCCTCGGGGGCTCACCCCTTCTGCGCTCAACTCCCGTCTCAGGCCCAGAGTAGCCCACGTGGGGGGCCCACGCGCGCCCGCGGGCTCCAAGGCTACCCCGGCACCAATGAAGCCGTCAGCACCGGGCCAGCGGCTGCACTGACTCCGCTCCCCGCCAGCGAAGAAGGACTCGTCGCAACCCAGGGCCATAGTGGGCCGCCGTGCTACCACCCCCAGGTTGGCACATCAAGCAGAGCTGCATGGCACGCGGAGCATTATGACGTGGCCTTCGGGCTGGCGGCAACCGAAGATTACGTGCCCCGCTTGCTGGACCAAGGGCACCCGCGCGAGGACGAACAAGGCTCGCTCCTTAGCACAAGCTGGGGGGCCGAGGCACCAGAAGCTGAGCTCTTCCAGGAGTCCCGGGACGGCCCCACCGGCCATGCTGGAAGCAATGATTATCAGGTACCACTAATTCCTCAGGAGCAGGCATACGCTAATCATGGGTCGCAGGAGGTGCAGGTCGCCACAGCGAGCAGCTGCCCCGCTCCCGCAGCCTCCTACCCCTCAGAAGGAGGGTATCGGGGGCTGCAGGGGAGGGGCCAGGATCCGACATCACCACCATGGCGTTCGGAGCAAGGCGTTCCCAGGAGGTAGGCCCTCCGCTGGGGAGGCACCTCAGGGCCTGCCCCTAGCGGAGGACCCGTGGTCGTCGGGGGAACCGCTGGCGTCCGCTCTACCACATCGGCGGCGTCCTGGTTTCTGATCATCGTTGATGGCACTAGAGTGTGGCGCAAGGCGGGGCCCTCGTCTAGCGATATGAAGCAAGGCCGGTACCTGTGAACAAGGCCCAGTGCCTGTGAAGCTCGCCGCCCCGTGACACTCTGAAGTAATGATGAGTGGGGTTGTACACGCCCCGGAGTCTCAGGGGTGTCGGCCTCAGGCCCTGGGGCTCCCTCCCACCCCCAGTGGCATCACTTAGCTCCGCGCTGGTGAGAAGACGTCCAAGACTAGACTAGGTGCCGGACGCGGCCTTTTCCGCCTTCATTGCTTTTCCCTTGGTTGTTGCTTTCCCCCGCTGGATTTAAGTTGGATTCGAATTTGAGATTTGCGTGTGTTCGGGGAAGGGGTGCTTAGTCTCGTTCAAGCAATCTCTCGCGTTTCGGTTACGATCTCGCCTCAGTTGCCTCCCCTCATGAGCCCCTCGCGAGCCGGGTCTGGCCTAGCTTGCGTGCAGCCCAGACTGCCGCCGTCATATCCTCTCAGGAGGTTTTTTCACTGCAGATCCTACGGATTCGATCAAGAGGCATTCGAGACACCACAGCCTCCATCAAATTATCTCAGGACCCGCACGGGACAAAGGTAAACTAGCCAGCCGGTTCTTCACCTAGCTGACCACTTCGCGCAGGCATGTGGGCGATACAGCACCCACTAGTACGCTGAACATAAGCTTTACATAAGGGGCACCCCCTCCCAAAATGCTCTTACAATCGTCAGGACGAAAGCCTGAGTTCTATTCATGCAGGGTAAGGAAACAGGAGCAATGCGCGGTCAGTCGGATAAATCCCCCAATGCATCCTCAGGAGCACCACCCGAATAGTCGCTGGCGTCGCTGGCCTCGCCATCGCCCTCTGCGTTGTCGCCGGCGGCATCAGGGCCATTCACCACGCCGCCCTCGTCGGCGGCCACGATCGCGTCATCATCATCTGAAGCGAAGTCCCTGACAAGAGCGTCCATGTTGTCTTCCACCCAGTCTGCCAGGTCACCCCGGACGTCCTGGGGAACTGGGGCGATGGCGGCGTCGAAGTCGAAGTGAGGATCCATGTTCTGGAGATGGCTGAAGACACGGGAAAAGGCGCGCCCGAGCAGGGCGCGGCTCTTTTCCTCCACCAACCTGTTGGCCCTGACCGACCACGCCTCCAGCTACGTCACGATGTCGGTGAAGAACTGAAGGTTGCCGGCGTAGTTGATTGCACGCGTCTCGCCAACGGCCGCCTCGCAGATGTTGCCCAAGGCCGTGTTGGCTCTCTCCCGAAGCGTGGTGAGCATGGGGGCGTGCTCATGTTCCAGCAGCCGCCACTGACGTATCTCGTCCGCATTCTGGCGCGCAACGACCTCAGCCTCGTCCAGCCGTTGGCGAAGAAGAAGCACCTCAGCACGAGAAGTAGTCGACTCCCCTGCGCCACCTCAAGTGCGTCCCGCAAGGCATCAACCCGCCGCATCGCTTCCTCCAGCTTGGTCCTCAGGGCGGTGGTCCTACCTTCAGCCTCGGTCCGGATCAACTCCAGCCTCTCCTCGAACTCGCGCTCGTGGTTCGAGCGCGCCGTTGCCACCCGACGTCTGATCTCCTCCAAGACACGGGTTTCCCGCGCAACGACATCATTCTCCTCTCGTGTCACCAAGCGCTCTCTTATCTCCAGGCGTTCATACTCACGTGCGCGTTCGACAGCTTCCAGCGTCAGCGCTTCCTGATGCTTCTGGAGTTCCGCTGGGTCAACGGAAGTCACCTTCATCGACGCGAGGGCCGCCTCGCGCAGCTCCACCTGCTCCTCCAGTGAGCGGCACCAGGCCAGGAGTTCCCGTGCCTGCTCTTCCGTCGCCTCTCGCCGCTGGTCAGCTTCCCGGGCTTCCTCGACGGCCCGGGAACGGACCACCCGAGAGGCCGCCAGCGACGCCTTGGCCTCCTCATCGTCAAGATCGCGTTGACGCCGCGCAAGGGTGACTGCCGCCTCCAGCTCCCGCCTCTCCGCAACCAAGCGCAGGCCCTCGGCCTCAAGGCGCGCGTCTTCATCAGCAAGCTCTTCACCAAGCAAGCTCACCGCGTCAGCCGCCCTCCGAAGGAACCCTTGGCGAAGAGTGCGACGCTCCCGAGCGCGCTCAAGTACGTCTTCCACGCCGTCATCCACCCCAAGCAAGCGCCGGGGGGCACAGATTAGCGCTCCCCCTCCGGGCAGGGGGCTGGGGGCTGGCACCCTTGAGGCGACCGGGCGCGCCTCGCCAGAAGCCCGGCCTGGGAACAGTCCATCCCCAAGTGAAGAGCGCTGGGAGTACCCCAGCCAATCACGGTCCACGACCAGACAAGAAGCCCACGGCAGGCTGGCTATGCCCCGCGAAGGCTCGCGAAGGAAGGTCGCGAGGCGCGCGGGGCCGCGTTGCGCCTCGGGGTGGTTCGTCTCTTCGACCGGCCTCACCACAAGGGCTCTACTGCTCGGAGCGACCGGAGATGGTGGAGAAGGTGGAAGCAGGGGGGATGGCTCCTCAGTCATCTCCGTGAGCTCGGGAGGAAGGGCCCTGCAGAGCAAGGATCAGGAAGGGCAGCAGAAGAATCTGGAGCTGGGAAGGGAGAAGGCTTACTCATCGATGGCGAAGTACTTTCTATGCTTCAGCAGGCGGCAAGGGTAAGCATCGCCCAGGGCCTCCCTTCTCTTCCGAAGGGCCTCAAAGTCCACGCGGAAGCGGCCCAAGAGTTGAGCGCAGGGGTCAGCCTGCGATGAGGAGGAAACGTCAAGACGACCCGCGTCAGGGGTGTCTGCCTGATGCGTGCCGCCGGTCGCCTCACCAAGAAAAGCAGTCGGGGCCTCAGAGGCCTCGGCCCTGGGTGCAGCAGGCAGCTGCTCGCGGCCCTCAGCCCCGGCAGCACGGGCCTCAGGGGCCGCTCCCTCTTGAGCGCCGCCCGGCGCTGTCGCCTCGGCGGGGGCACCCTCGGCCTCCGGAGGCTCATGCCTCCCTGCTCCGCCACTTGAGGAAGAGTCGCCTCGGCCAACTGAAAGGGCGGCCACTGTCACTGGATTCTCACGAGCCCCCTGGAGGCCGACGGGGCGCGGTCCCCATTCATCAAAGATGGGCATCTGATTCACAAAGTCTCTCCTGCCCGAACAGAGGTACAGCAAGGCCCCCCTTGCTGGATGCTGCCAGGGTTGGGGTCCCCAGTCAGAACCAAGAGTACCTTCCTCAACGCTTCAGGCGTCAGGTCCTCTTCCTGGAGCCTCATACGATCCCTGCGCCCGTTGAAGGCCCACATTCGGTGAGAGTGGCGCTGGAGAGGGGCGACACGGTGTAGCAGGAACTCCTTCACCACCTTGGGCGCCGTCACGTCAAGCGATCTCAAGCACTCGAAGCGACGCCAGACGAAGAAGAGCTGGGGGCTTGTGAGCGTCTCCTGACCCCAGCCTGAATTAGGGACAGCAGGTGAAGTCGGCCTCGATAGCAGGGGTCTGGGCACCCCCACGTCCACATACAGCCATCGCTCGCGGAACCCAGGCGCGTGCGGAGGAAGACCAAAGTCAATCCCTGAGGCCGCCGTCTCGGGTGCAGCAATGAAGCTCACGCATCCCGAGCATTGGGCGGGGTCGACAAGGTGCAGAGCGAAGAAGTGGCGCAATAGGGCGACCGAAGGGAGGATGCCTACCATAGCCTCGCAAACGAAGGTGAAGACTGCCAGAAGAGTAATGGAGTCAGGACCCAGACGCATCATGTGGATCTGATAATGGGAGAGCACGGCGTTGAAGAAATCGGAAACGGGGGAATTAGCCCCGCCCACAGGGCGTCGATAAAATAGGGGACCTCGGTGATTATCCTGTCGATGGAGAACCGAGACGCGGGCCAGGCCGTCGTCCTCCCACATTCATTGAAGATGGTAGCTAGGGCCGAACTAACCTTGCCCAAGCCCTCTCGATTGACTATGATCGACCGGTCCAAGGCGGGGGCCGCCGATGGTGGCGAGCGAGGCGAAGGCATGGGTCCCTTCCCTCTCCCCTTCTTCATCGGAGCCATGGCGACGGAAGGGGGGAGGAAAGGTTCGAGATTGGCTTCGAGGCAGAAGCTGGAGTTCGAGAGGAGGAAGGACAAAGGGCGCATGAGAAACGGAAAGGGGAGTGGCTGTGTACAACTGCAAGTCCGCCTAGCCTGGCACCAAATGAGGAGGCGTGGGGGAACAGTGCCACCCACGTCCAATCAACCGCCATGCGGAACCCAAGGTTGTAGGCTGTTAGGGCCCGCGACACTTCGCACTTGCCCTTTCGCCTCTCTGCTCGGCCAAGTCCGGGCGCGCCTTGGGCCCGGGGGCTACTGTCGGCGTTCTGGGAACGGGGGTCCCCAGACTTGCCTGCCTGCGGCCTGCGGCGTGGCTCAAAGGGGGCCCAGCACGGGCCATCTTCATCAACACAAGCTCAAGACCCTCGCGAGGGGTCAAGCCTCACGGGGCGGATGACATGGAGCTTCCTCAGGCACGGCCTCATTAGGCTGGCTCACGAGGAGGCGGAGAGTTCAAGGCGGGGTACCTCGCGAGGTGCCCATGACGAAAGCCATGACGACCAAGGGCGCCAGTCGGGCGTCAGCCCGCGCAGTGTCCTTCTTTCCTCTTTGGTGCAAGGGGACCAAGCGTGGGCGAGAGCATCAAGCAAAGGCATCCATTTTGGTGCAACAAGACCAAGACCAGTCCAACGACACGATGGTGGTCACCGTGGAGCCCAAGCCGGCGTCACCACCAGAGCCTTTGACAGGCGAGGACCAACTTTAGTCAGGATAAGTGTACCAGATGTTCCCGTTCAAAATGGCGAATTTTTGGCGCCCTTCCCGCTCAATATTTGGGAAGAGGCCCAGGGCCTTTGCCTATAAATAGGACTAGCCACCATAGTATCGAGGCATCTAGCATCAACCCCTCCAAAGGGACAACACCACCACAGGAACAGACCCTCGCGAGGCTGTTCTTCCTTGTATTGTTCATCATCAGCCCAAGAGGCAATCCACCACACCACACACTGGAGTAGGGTATTACACCACAATGGTGGCCTGAACCAGTATAAACCCTGTGTCTCTTGTGTTGTTCTTCCTGTAGTTTAGATCCTAGCGATTCGGTGAGGAACAAGTAGGTAGAAGCCGAAACCTCCGCGCGCACCCCAGTGTTCGAACCTCAAGGGTCTGCCGGAACCCTAAATCTGACATTTGGCGCGCCAGGTAGGGGGTGCACCGGGATCCACCTTCTGCCACTTCGCGTCCCGTCGCATCGTCATCACCATGTCCGGCGACCAAGCGGGCAACCCTGCCCCCTGGGCGGCTTGGCCCGCCCGTGTAGAGCCGCTCGCCCCGGGCGACCCAACGCCCCAGGCAGCTCGCGGTCCGCAGGGCGCTGCAGGCCGTGGGTGACGCGGGCAGACACCGACAGCTCCGCGACAGACACGGTCGGCAACAAGAGCCTCCAACCACGCCGCGGCCACGATGCTGTACACTCGTCGGGAGCAGGCGAACTCAAGGGCCGCGCTCACGGTGGCCCGAGAGCTGCTGCAGTGCAGGCTGATGGAAGGTGGCCGCGACATGCTGCTAGAGCGGGTGGCAGAGCTCCTGGGCTTCACCGCCTCGGGGGCTCACCCCATCTGCGCTCAACTCCCGTCTCAGGCCTAGAGCAGCCCGCGCGGGGGCCCCATGCGCGCCCGCGGGCTCCAAGGCTACCCCGGCACCAATGAAGTCATCAGCACCGGGCCAGCGGCTGCACTGACTCCGCTCCCCCCTAGCAAAGAAGGACTCGTCGCAACCCACGGCCCAGTGGGCCGCCACGCTACCACCCCCAGGTTGGCACATCAAGCAGAGTTGCATGGCGTGCGGAGCATTATGACGTGGCCTTCGGGGTGGCAGCCCTCGAAGAGTAGGTGCCCTGCATGCTGGACCAAGGGCACCCGCGCAAGGGCAAACAAGGCTCGCTCCTCAGCCCAAGCTGGGGGGACGAGGCACCAGAAGCTAAGCTCTTCCACGAGTCCCGGGACGGCCCCACCGGCCACGCTTGGGCTGAGGAGCGAACAAGGCTCGCTCCTCAGCCCAAGCTGGGGGGATGAAGCACCAGAAGCTGAGCTCTTCCAGGAGTCCTGGGACGGCCCCACCGGCCACGCTGGAAGCGACGATTATCGGGTACCACTAATTCCTCAGGAGCAGGCATACGCTAATCATGGGTCGCAGGAGGTGCAGGTCGCCACAGCGAGCAGCTGCCCCGCTCCCGCAGCCTCCTACCCCTCAGAAGGAGGGTATCGGGGGCTGCAGGGGAGGGTCCGGGATCCGACATCACCACGACGGCGTTCGGAGCAAGGCGTTCCCAGGAGGTAGGCCCTCCGCTGAGGAGGCGCCTTAGGGCCTGCCCCTGGCGGAGGACCCGTGGTCGTCGGGGGAACCGCTGGCGACCGCTCTACCCCATCGGCGGCGTCCTGGTTTCCGGTCGTCGTTGATGGCACTAGAGTGTGGCACAAGGCGGGGCCCTCGTTTGGCGATATGAAGCAAGGTCGGTACCTGTGAAGAAGGCCGAGTGCCTGTGAAGCTCGCCGCCCCGTGACACTCTCAGATAATAATGAGTTGGGCTGTACACGCCCCGGAGTCTCAAGGGTGCCGGCATCAGGCCCTGGGGCTCCCTCCCACGCCCAGTGGCAGCACTTAGCTCCGCGCTGGTGAGAAGACCTCCAAGACTAGACTAGGTGCCAGACGTGGCCTTTTTCTGCCTTCATTGCTTTTCCCTTGGTTGTTGCTTTCCCCCGCTGGATTTAAGTTGGATTCTAATTTGAGATTTGCGTGTGTTCGGGGAAGGGGTGCTTAGTCTCGTTCGAGCAATCTCTCGCGTTTCAGTTACGATCTCGCCTCAGCTGCCTCCCCTCGTGAGCCCCTCGCGAGCCAGGTCTGGCCTAGCTTGCGTGCAGCCCAGACTACCGCCGTCATATCCTCTCAGGAGGTTTTTTCACTTCAGATCCTACGAATTCGATCAAGAGGCATTCGAGACGCCACAGCCTCCCAAAAATTATCTCAGGACCCGCACGGGAGAAAGGTAAACTAGCCAGCCGGTTCTTCACCTAGCCGACCACTTGGCGCGGGCATGTGGGCGATACAGCACCCACTAGTACGCTGAACATAAGCTTTACATAAGGGGCACCCCCTCCCAAAATGCTCTTACAATCGTCAGGACGAAAGCCTGAGTTCTATTCATGCAGGGTAAGGAAACAGGAGCAATGCGCGGTTAGTCGGATAAATCCCCCAATGCATCCTCAGGAGCACCACCCGAACTGTCGCTGGCGTCGCTGGCCTCGCCATCGCCCTCTGCGTTGTCGCCGGCAGCGTCAGGGCCGTTCACCACGCTGCCCTCGTCGGCAGCCACGATCGCATCATCATCATCTGAAGTGAAGGCCCTGACAAGAGCGTCCATGTTGTCTTCCACCCAGTCCGCCAGGTCACCCCGAACGGCCTGGGGAACTGGGGCGATGGCGGCGTCAAAGTCGAAGTGAGGATCCATGTTCTGGAGATGGCTGAAGACACGGGAAAAGGCGCGCCCAAGCAGGGCGCGGCTCTTTTCCTCCACCAACCTGTTGGCCCTGACCGACCGCGCCTCCAGCTCCGTCACGATGTCGGTGAAGAACTGAAGGTTGCCGGCGTAGTTGATTGCGCGCGGCTCGCCAACGCCACCTCGCAGATGTTGCCCAAGGCCGTGTTGGCTCTCTCCCGAAGCGTGGTGAGCATGGGGGCATGCTCATGTTCCAGGAGCCGCCGCTGACGTATCTCATCCGCATTCTGGCGCGCAACGGCCTCTGCCTTGTCCAGCCATTAGCGAAGAAGAAGCACCTCGGCACGAGAAGTAGTCGACTCCCCCTGCGCCTCCTCAAGTGCGGCCCGCAAGGCATCAACCCGCCGTGCCGCTTCCTCCAGCTTGGTCCTCAGGGCGGTGGTCCTACCTTCAGCCTTGGTCCAGATCAACTCCAGCCTCTCCTCGAACTCGTGCTCGAGGTTTGAGCGCGCCGTTGCCACCTGACGTTCGATCTCCTCCAAGACACGGGTTTCCCGCGCAGCGACATCATTCTCCTCTCGTGTCACCAAGCACTCCCTTATCTCCAGGCGTTCATACTCACGTGCGTGTTCGGCAGCTTCCAGCGTCAGCGCTTCCTCATGCTTCTGGAGCTCCGCTGGGTCACCGGAAGTCACCTTCATCGACGCGAGGGCCGCCTAGCACAGCTCCACCTGCTCCTCCAGTGAGCGGCACCGGGCCAGGAGTTCCTGTGCCCGCTCTTCCGTCGCCTCTCGCCGCTGGTCAGCTTCCCGGGCTTCCTCGACGGCCAGGGAACGGACCACCCGAGAGGCCGCCAGCGACGCCTTGGCCTCCCCATTGTCAAGATCGCGTTGACGGTGCGCGAGGGCGACTGCGGCCTCCAGCTCGCGCCTCTCCGCAACCAAGCGCAGGCCCTCGGCCTCAAGGCGTGCGTCTTCATCAGCAAGCTCTTCACCAAGCAGGCTCACCGCGTCAGCCGCCCTCCAAAGGAACCCTTGGCAAAGAGCGTGACGCTCCCGAGCACGCTCAAGTACGTCTTCCACGCCGTAATCCGCCCCAAGCAAGCGCCGGGGGGCACAGATTAGCGCTCCCCCTCCGGGCAGGGGGCTGGGGGCGGGCACCCTTGAGGCGACCGGGCGCGCCTCGCCAGAAGCCCGGCCTGGGGCCAGTCCATCCCCAAGTGAAGAGCATTGGGAGTACCACAACCAATCACGGTCCACGACCAAACGATAAGCCCATGGTAGGCTGGCTATGCCCCGAGAAGGCTCGCGAAGGAAGGTCGCAAGGCGCGCGGGGCCGCGTTGCGCCTCGGGGTGGTTCGTCTCTTTGACCGACCTCACCACAAGGGCTCTATTGCTCGAAGCGACCAGAGATGGTGGAGAAGGCGGAAGCAGGGGGATGGCTCCTTAGTCATCTCCGTGAGCTCGGGAGGAAGGGCCCTGCGGAGCAAGGATCAGGAAGGGCAGCAGAAGAATCTGTAGCTGGGAAGGGAGAAGGCTTACTCACCGATGGCGAAGTACTTTCTACGCTTCAGCAGGCGACAAGGTTAATCGTCGCCCAGGGCCTCCCTTCTCTTCCGAAGGGCCTCAAAGTCCACGCAGAAGCGGTCCAAGAGTTGAGCACAGGGGTCAGCCTGCGACGAGGAGGAAACGTCAAGATGACCCGCGTCAGGGGTGTCTGCCTAATGCGCGCTGCCGGTCGCCTCACAAAGAAAAGCAGCCGGGGCCTCGGAGGCCTCGGCCCCGGGTGCAGCAGGCAGCTGCTCGTGGCCCTCAGCCCCGGCAGCATGGGCCTTAGGGGCCGCTCCCTCTTGAGCGCCGCCCAGCGCTGTCGCCTTGGCGGGGGCACCCTCGGCCTCCGGAGGCTCATGCCTCCCTACTCTGCCACTTGAGGAAGAGTCGCATCGGCCAACTGAAAGGGCGGCCACTATCACTGGATTCTCGCGAGGCCCCTCGAGGCCGACGGGGCGCGGTCCCCATTCGTCAAAGACGGGCATCTGATTCACAAAGTCTCTCCTGCCCGAACAGAGGTACAGCAAGGCCCCCCCTTGCTGGATGCTGCCAGGGTTGGGGTCCCCAGTCAGAACCAAGAGTACCTTCCTCAACGCTTCAGGCATCAGGTCCTCTTCTTGGAGCCTCATACGATCCCCGCGCCCGTTGAAGGCCCACATTCAGTGAGAGTGGCACTGGAGAGGGGCGACACGGCGTAGCAGGAACTCCTTCACCACCTTGGGCGCCGTCACGTCAAGCGATCTCAAGCACTCGAAGCGACGCCAGACGAAGAAGAGCTGGGGGCTTGTGAGCGTCTCCTGACCCCAGCCTAAATTAGGGACAGCAGGTGAAGTCGGCTTCGACATCAGGGGTCTGGGCACCCCCACGTCCATATACAGCCACCGCTCGCGGAACCCAGGCGCGGGCGGAGGAAGACCAAAGTCAATCCCCGAGGCCGCCGTCTCGGGTGCAGCAATGAAGCTCACGAATCCCGAGCATTGGGCGGGGTCGACAAGGTGCAGAGCGAAGAAGTGGCGCAACAGGGCGACCGAAGGGAGGATGCCTACCATAGCCTCGCAAACGAAGGCGAAGACCGCCAGAAGAGTAATGGAGTCAGGACCCAGATGCATCATGTGGATTTGATAATGGTAGAGCACGGCGTTGAAGAAATCGGAAAAGGGGGGAATTAGCCCCGCCTACAAGGCGTCGATGAAATAGGGGACCTCGGTGATTATCCTGTCGATGGAGAACTGAGACGCGGGCCAGGCCGTCGTCCTCCCACATTCATTGAAGATGGTAGCCAGGGCCAAACTAACCTTGCCCAAGCCCTCTCGGTTGACTATGATCGACCGGTCCACGGCGGGGGTCGCCGACGGCGGCGAGCGAGTTGAAGGCATGGGTCCCTTCCCTCTCCCCTTCTTCGTCGGAGCCATGGCGATGGAAGGGGGGAGGAAAGGTTCGAGATTGGCTTCGAAAGCAGAAGCTAGAGTTCGAGAGGAGGAAGGACAGAGGGCGCACGAGCAACGGAAAGGGGAGTGGCTGTGTACAACTGCAAGTCCGCCTAGCCTGGCACCAAATGAGGAGGCGTGGGGGAACAGTGCCACCCACGTCCAATCAACCGCCATGCGGCGCCCAAGCCCTTTCGCCTCTCTGCTCGGCCAAGTCCGGGCGCGCCTTGGGCCGGGGGGCTACTGTCAGCGTTCTGGGAATGGGGGTCCCCAGACTTGCCTGCCTACGGCCTGCGGCGTGGCTCAAAGGGGGCCCAGAATGGCCCATCTTCATCAACACAAGCTCAAGACCCTCGCGAGGGGCCAAGCCTCGCAGGGCGGACGACAAGGAGCTTCCTCAGGCACGGCCTCATCAGGCTGGCTCACGAGGAGGCGGAGAGTTCAAGGCGGGGTACCTCGTGAGGTGCCCATGACGTAAGCCATGACGACCAAGGGCGCCAGCCGGGCGCCAGCCCGCGCAGTGTCCTTCTTTCCTCTTTGGTGCAAGGGGAGCAAGCGTGGGCGAGAGCATCAAGAAAAGGCATCCATTTCGGTGCAAAAAGACCAAGACTAGTCCAACGGCAGGATGGAGGTCACCGTGGAGCCCAAGCCGGCGTCACCACCAGAGCCTTTGACAGGCGAGGACCAACTTTAGTCAGGATAAGTGTAGCAGATGTTCCCGTTCAAAATGGCCAATTGTTGGCGCCCTTCCCACTCAATATTTGGGAAGAGGCCCAGGGCCTTTGCCTATAAATAGGACTAGCCACCATAGTATCGAGGCATCTAGCATCAACCCCTCCAAAGGGACAACACCACCATAGGAACAGACCCTCGCGAGGTTGTTCTTCCTTGTATTGTTCATCATCAGCCCAAGAGGCAATCCACCACACCACACACTGGAGTAGGGTATTACACCACAATAGTGGCCTGAACCAGTATAAACCATGTGTCTCTTGTGTTGTTCTTCTCGTAGTTTAGATCCTAGCGATTCGGCGAGGAAGAAGTAGGTAGAAGGCTAAACCTCCGTGCGCACCCTAGTGTTCGAACCTCAAGGGTCTGCCGGAACCCTAAATCCGACACAATCTCTTCTTTAAGTTCGGGAGGCAAAGATTCCAATATGACATGAAATTGATGGGCTTTCGGCTGAGCTCATCGGCAACCACGTTGGCCTTACCCGGATGGTAATTTATTCCAAGGTCATAATCCTTGACCAACTCAAGCCATCTTCATTGACGGAGATTTAAATCCGGCTGAGTAAATATATTTGAGGCTTTTGTGATCTGTAAAAATTTGGCACCTTTTTCTGATGAGGTAGTGTCTCCAAATTTTAAAGCATGAACCACCGCGGCCAATTCCAAATCATGAGTGGGGTAATTCCCCTCGTGGGGTCGTAGCTGTCGTGAGGCATAAGCTACTACCTTGCCATCTTGCATAAGTACGCATCCCAGTCCTTTCCTAGAAGCGCCGCAGTACACATCAAAGCTGCGGTAGATATCTGGAAGTGTTAATACTGGTGCAGTTGTCAGGCGTTTCTTTAACTCAGTGAAACTTTTCTCACAGTCTGCAGTCCATTCAAACTTCATATCCTTTTTGAGTAGCACTGTCATGGGTTTAGCAATCTTGGAAAACCCTTCAATCAAACAGCGGTAATATCCGGCTAATCTAAGAAAACTCCAGATCTGAGATACGGTTGCGGGTGGCAACTAATCGAGTACCTCCTTTACTTTGCTTGGGTCCACAACTATACATTCAGCAGATAGCACATGCTTGAGGAATCCAACTTTCTTGAGCCAGAACTCACATTTACTGAATTTGGCGTATAATTGATGCTCACGGAGTCATTGTAACACTGCTCGGAGGTGTTCCTTATGCTCTTCTTCATTTCTTGAGTAAATGAGTATATCATCGATGAAGACTACTAGGAACTTATCGAGGAAGTCCATGAATACTTGATTCATCATGCGCATGAAGAAAGCAGGGGCATTGGTGAGGCCAAAAGACATAACTGTATATTCATAGAGACTGTAGCGAGTGGTGAACGCGGTCTTGGGAATATCCTCCTTTTTAATTTTGAGTTGATAATATCTAGTCTGTAAATCAATCTTGGAGAACACCTTGGATCCACTGAGCTGGTCGAACAAATCATCAATTCTTGGCAGAGGGTATTTGTTTTTGATTGTGACATCATTCAGCTGACGGTAATCCACACACATGCGGAGTCTGCCATCTTTCTTGTCCACGACGATAGCCGGTGATCCCCATGGTGAGGAGCTAGGGCGGATATACCTTTTCTGGAGCATTTCATCAAGCTGTTTCTTTAGCTCCACTAATTCTGATGACGGCATTCGATAATACTTCTTGTGTATTGGTGTGGTTCTGGGCACAAGATCTATTGCAAACTCAAGCTCTCGATCAGGTGGCATGCCTGGCAGTTCTTCTAGGAATACATCAGGGAACTCGCTGACCACCGGAATTAATTCCATTTCAGCCATTGCTGTAAAGACCATTTCCTTGGAGGGTATGCTTCTACGAGCAATAAATTTTGTAGTCTGTCCCTCTTGGCCGGTCAAGTTGACTTCTCGGGTCACACAATTTATGCACACTTGATACCGAGTCAGCCAATTCATACCCAAGATAACATCCAACTTATCAGACTCAATAAGTATCAAAGAAGTTGGAAAACGAACTCCATTGATATTGACTTCCAGATTGCGGCAGACCAGATTGCTTCTGATTAGAGATCCTGGGGTTTGTACCAGCATATTCTTGCCCAAAAGCGAACAAGGAAATTTGTTTTGGGCAACAAAACTCCGAGAAATAAAAGAGTGGGAAGCCCAGAGTCAAATAAAATTACTGCGGGTATGCTATTTACAGGGAGCATACCAATGACGACTTTGGGGTTCTCTTGGGCTTCATCAGCGGAAATGTGATGAACGTATCCCGTGATGTCGTGCTGATTTGGGCATGCCTCCAGATAATGGACTTGTGGCTTGAATGTAGCATCGGTCTGGTTGTTCTTGGGACACTGTTTGGCATAATGTCTGGTTTGTCCACAACTGTAACAAGAATTGTGGCGTAGATGATTCTCTAGAACTGGGTTGAGCACGTCATTCTTGACTTGGGTGGTGGCCTTGTTAACATCTTGTTGCCAACTGGGCTTGTATGCTACCTGAGTCGGCTGCCAGGTACGAGCCTTCTGCACTGGCTGCATTTCCTTTCTTGGCTCAAACTTGCGTTTGTGATCGTTGTTGGCAGGCTTATTATCTGATACAAGCTTGTGTTCCCTTTCAGCAATGAAAGCCTTGTTCACCAGGGTTTGGAAGTCTGGGAAATCGAACATGCTGAGAGTACACCGGAGCTGCGGGTTTAACCCACCAAGAAACCTGTCAATCTTCCTTTCTTTAGTGGCCAAGTCATATTGAGAGTAACGTGACAGATGATTGAATTTTTGCAAGTATTCTCCCACAAACTGACTTCCTTGGAGGAGAGCGAGAAATTCACGCTGCTTAGTCTTCATAATTCCCGCAGGGATGTGATTTTTACGGAATTGTTCCTTGAATCTTGACCAGGTAATTTCTTCATCAGCAAACCACATGGCTTTTTCATTTTCCCACCATATGGCAGTAGCGCCTTCAAGATAATGTCTTACATATGGAACCTCATCCCCTTCATTAGTTCGAGAAACCTCAAGCTTCTTTTACATAGTTCTCAACCAATCATCTGCATCCAAGGGATCAATGGCCTGACTGAAACTGGGAGGCTTAGTCCTTTGGAAATCTAATAGCTTGGAGTGAGGACTGGGCTGATTTCCATTATGTCCAACCACAGCTTGAATACTTCGTAGTATTTCTACCAGATCATTATTTCTTCTCTCCTCAAACATACGCAGAATTTGCTCGGTGGATCACGGACTTGGCGGTGGAGGCGGTGGTGGAACATACTGCTCTGGTGATTGTCCTGCCTGTCGTGCGGTACACCGAACAGGAGAACCCTCGTGAACGTTGCTACTGCAGCCTCCCTGCGTCATCCTAATATGATTTTTCCCAAGTCAACGCAACCAAGATGACAAGCATTCAAAATAAACTGGGGAGAAGCCAACAACAAAAATCTGATTAAAACCGAAATGGCGAAGAAAATACGGCAAATAAAATATAGTTCCAACATAATTATACATAGACTCATACATGAAAGATAACAAAATTCCAGGTCCAACTAACCTCATACATGAAACGAAACATCGTGACTCGTACGACTACATTCATACTCCATCCTGACGACTCTGAATACTCGGAAGCTCTACTGCTCTGCTAGTGCTGCGGGGTCCTCTCGTGAAGCGGACTCGGATCCTGAACTGACGGGGTTAACTGAGACCTCCGGGTTAAAAGTGACAAGACGACGCTGACTCGAGGGCTCTCCCTCGGGGGCAGGTGGAGGTGAATCATCGGGGCTACAGGAGTGGCGAGGAGTGAAACCCACTCAGCAGGAGCACTAAGTGGACTCACAGTCGTGGTGCCCGAGCTACTCGGAGGAGTAACCGGGGAAACAGGGGATCTAGAACTGGCAGGAATATAGGGAGTAAATCCTACATATGGTGGAGTAGTGGCTGAGCTAGCAGAGACTAAAGCAGAGGCTAAAGCACTACGGGCACGACTCAGGTCACGAGCCAGCTCGTAGATCAGAATATAGCTAGCAGTAATATAGCGAGAAAGGTGGCTAGCTACACTATCACACTCCAGATCAATGACAGGGAAACGGAGACGAGCATTATCGTGGAGAGAAGGATAGTAGTGGAAACCTGGGTGGTTCTGCATCCGGACCTCGTTGTAGCGGAGCTCAACAAGTACCTCGAATGTAGCAAACTGGACAGCCCGAGAAGCGGTAGAAGCGTAGCCGCTTTGAGAGGTACGAGTCTAAGTGCTGGAATCGGAACTGGTGCGTAGAGTAACCACGGCGTGATACTCATACACTGAGTCAGCTAGACGCTCCCGGTACACACGATAGACTGGATCGTCACCGTCGGGGTACAGCCGACACCACACGTTAAAGAGGATATGCGGCGACGTGTACGGCATCAGCTGCAACTGGCACAGATACAGCACCGGAGCCATCTACACTCACAACCATTAGAAAGTTACCATAAAAATAAAAATCAGTGGATGCAATGCAACAACCAGCTACAAATGTTACCAGCACTCAGCTACAACTCGTATCTAACGTCTAGTTAACTCGGCTTAGTCTAGCATGGCCTACAGTCAGCACAGCTCTGATACCAAGCGTTGTGGCACCACGGCTCAGAGCAACCGGTTTACCTTGCATTGCCAGCCCAGTGACCTTGTCTTCTGGCAACACACAACTACTTAGTACAAAAAACAACCGCTTTATTCATGCTAGCAGAGCATAGTTCATATTACAACAGTTAGCGAGGCCAAGCGGCACACACGGTGCGGCTGAACAATATGTACACTATTTAGTGAACATAAAGGGGCCTCGATCATGACAACTACGCGGCAGCGGAACAACGTCGTAGCTGGACTCCATAGCATAGGGACACCGATGTGGACACGATCTAGACTCGGACAACACTCCTTTCCAACGAGACTTTCCTTAAATCTGGCATGACATGCCAGGTCAGTACATTGAATGTACTTGCAAGCTCACAACAAGCATAAACATAATGACAAACAATATCATGATATTTAACCATTTAATAACAATGCAACCACATATCCAACATGATGTGACTATGCTCAAATGTTACTCGTCCCTTGGACTGGCTTACCGGACGTGATCATTTCCTGATCACAAATGTGATGATCTCAAAACAAACTCGTGATCCTTACAGCGATCACAACCCGACCAATACATGGCCCGTGATCCTTACGGTGATCACAACCCGACCAATACATGGCCCGTGATCCTTACGGCGATCACAACCCGACCAATGCATGCCCTGTGATCCTTACGGCGATCACAACCCGACCAATACATGGCCCGTGATCCTTACGGCGATCACAACCGGACCAATACATGGCCCGTGATCCTTACGACGATCACAACCCGACCACACCTGGTCCAACACAACACGATGTCCTTACTGCCATCCTCGGTGCAAACTTAATGTCCAAATTTATTAAGTGTTGACCCATGGTGTACCCTACATTCGAGCGTGTCCGTGACCGTGGACTCGTCTATCGATAGATTAATACACTCTACAGAGGTAGCGCACTGGACCCACGCTACGGAACCCATGGCCTCGCACTCCCATTCGGGTGGACCAACGGCATTCCAACAAAACCACTTCATTGTCATGACACTCTCCCGGCCACAA